>NW_024401015.1:1284-10251 GCF_905171765.1 Bufo bufo
CCTGATTCAAAACTTGCCTAGGTATTCCCAGCATTCAAATCTCCATCTGAGATCATTTGCAGCCACATGAAAATCCCGCAAGGATGAACAATTGCAGAAAAGGCACAAATATTGGCCTTTGGGGATACCCTGTTTCAGAGCTCCTGGGTGACAGCTCCTCCACTCAAGTTAGCTATTTGTAGCCGTCTTTTTCCTAAAAAGACGAGTGCCTACATTACCAGTTGTGTCCGTAAAAATTGTAAGGTCCAAAAATGTAAAGACTCTTCTTATCAACACTCTAACTGAGCACTGCTAAGGAGAGCTCATCATCAGTGTTCTACTAAATGCTGAAGAAGACTATGTGAAACATAAAGAGGCAGGCTTTTCAGCTTGGAAGAGCAGAAAGTGCAATTTCTGGAAATAACCGGTTTCTTTTTCTTTTTGTCTTTTAATGGGAGACTGGGTTGCTGCATGAACAAGCAGCAAGAGTGTTTTTTCAGCCATAGTCCAAGCCATTGACTAGAGATGTGTAAGCAAAGCTTTCTAGGTACCAGCAGAAGACTCCATTGAGAGTAGTCTTTGTCCTGGCAGTGTTAGGGGCCGCTGGGTTTGGGAAATAATTAACCCCCATCGCGGTTCACCGTCACATGCCTGGATTTTTGTAACTTGTTGTACATAGTCAACTGGGGGACATACTCTTTCTGGGCATTTATATATAGCCCCTGAGCTCAGAATTTTGGTCCCCAGTGTATACTACCGCACAAGTATCATAATCTGGTGCAAATGGTATTGGTTCTATTCACTGTAATGGTTATTTTAATGAAGAATTGTTTTGTAAAGTTTTTTGTTTTTTCTTTAAGCTTCCCCATATCTTTGCAGTGATAAGAAGAGTCTTTACACCCTGTTTTCTAGTAAAAAGCAACATCTTTTCTGAATAAAGTACAATATATTCCAAAAATGTTTATACTGTTCTTACACTGTATTAATAATAATAAACTGAAACAGCAGTTATACTTTAATTGGGTACATTATAATTCTATATTATGCATATATACTTATTGAAGAAGTAGGAAGATGAAGAAAATGAGCAGCACTCCGGTCTTGTGGTAGAAAATAGGTGATATTTTATTCACACCCAAACGCAATGCAGCATTTCAGCCCTCTCAATGGAGCCTTTGTCAAGCTAGTGAATCCAGTGCTCTCAATACATTATATAGGTGAAGCTCATTACAATAGCATAATTGTTCATTAAGGACATATTCAGTGAACAAGAGTATAAAACAGTGAAAATATAGTTCTTTCTTCATAAAATATTGCAGTGTGTCAATATATGTGGACCATAATAGTGTCCATATCTAGTACATATATACGAGTCAGTTATAACCCAGTATTACATACATAATTAGTGTTACTCCCCCTCATATATTACAGGTGCAAAACAGTGTTAATTAATTATAAATTAAAAGAGGGACAAACCCACAGTACGAAATCCCATAGTGCGATCCGATATTGGCGTCTTCTAGTGTGTACTGCGCAGGCGCCGGCTAACATCTACGGATCGCGAGAGTCCGCAACATCCCGCGCATGTGCACAAACGCTGGGATGCTTCCAATGTTCACGGCTTCTCTCCAGATCCCGTAGCCACCCACGCATGCGCACAATACAGTGCGTCAGTGCTGGGATGCTTCCAAAGATCGCGGCTTCTCCCCAAATCTCGCGCAAGCGCGCACAGCTTACTGCGCATAATCAGGAGGTTAGAGACCTTAGTTGTCACAATGTGACCATGGTAACCGTGCTAACGTGAGGTATGAAGGATCAGTGAATGCATGGAAAACGTTGACTGCAGCCAGATCCTTAGGCCAATCCAGACCCAGGTTCCGATCGCTGCTCCTCCGCTTCCAGCAACATTAGACAGGGGTAGTGAGGATGCCGGTGTTACACACAGGACCCGCAGTCATTTCTGAGTGCTTGGACCTATGCGGAACAGGGGACCGTGACATTCTCATGTCACATGTCCCTCGCTCTCCCACCTAACATCAACACACCTCCCCCTCTGACCCATACACAAACCTCCACCTTATTCCAGAACTGGATAGTATTTTATATACAGGTCTCAAATCCCCTCAGCATGTCTTATAATAGTTAAATACAGGGAGAAGTCCACAAAATAGATAATATGGGCACAAACAATATATGTAGATCGCATAGGGATTTCATATCGGGCGATGTCCTCTCAGTTAAGACAATGATCTCCATTGAGATAATCTGAAAAAATGATGATGATCTGAAAAAGATGAAAAAAAGAGATAAATAAAGAGCACAATCTTGTCCTTTCACACTTTCAGAAAAAGGTCAAGAGAGTCCCACTGGTACAAAATTAGGTCACTCTAAAGTCAACATTAAGTCCACGAGGCTTCAAAGTTTGTAATTTGTAAATCCAATATAGTTCCCGTTGCTTCAGTGTCAGTGACCTGTCACCCCCTCGTCGTGGCATGGTGACCTGGTCTATGACCCTGAAGCGTAGGTCCTTCTCAGTATGTCCGACTTCAGCGAAGTGTTTTGACACCGGTAGATCCAGTCTCTTTTTCCTGATTGAGTATCTATGGTTATTCAATCTTGTCTTGACGTCCCATGTCGTCTCTCCCACATAGAGAAGACGACAGGGACATTCCAATAGATACACTACGTAGGAAGAATCACAGGTCACATGATGTTTAATTTTATGCTCTTCTCCTGTCTGGGGGTGTGTGAAGGAAGCCCCCCTTAACATAAGTGGGCAATTCACACATCCATGGCAGGGGAAGCAGCCTTTTCTGGATGCACCAAAGTATGTGCTGAAGGAGATCTTATTAGTCCCGATGTCTGCCCGTACTAGCTGATCTTTGATATTGCGTGTACGCCTATACGACATCAGTGGAGGATTGGCAAATTCGGGAATGCATTTGAAGTTACTACCCAAAATGGGCCAATGTCCCTTCAAGATGTCACCAATTTTGTTGCTCAGAGGTGAGAACCGTGTAATGAATGGGATACGTTTAGTGTCCCTAGTCCTATCTACCTCTTTTGCTAATAAGGTTGTTCTGGACTGCTGCATGGCCTTCGCTGTGTGTTGTTCCACCAGTCTTTTAGGGTACCCTCTTTCAATAAATTTACGGCCCATAGTGTTGAGCCTGTCCACTGTCTCCTGCTCCCCTTGCACTATTCTTCTGACACGAAGCAACTGGCTATAGGGTAATGATCTGACCATGCTTTTAGGGTGGCAACTGTCATACCTCAGGAGTGTGTTCTTGTCCGTTTTTTTTGTGAAAAGATCAGTGTGCAAACAATCACCCTGTCTACTAACGGTCACATCGAGAAACTCGATTCTGGTCTCAGAAGAAACCAGTGTGAACTTGACCTCAGGGTCGATCTCATTGAGAAAATTGCCAAATTGGCCTAGTTCCTCAATAGAGCCCGTCCACACTAGGAAGATGTCGTCTATGTAACGCCACCACCCCAGAACTTGTCTGAAGTGGTGGCTAACATAGACGTACATCTCCTCTAGATGTGACATGTAAATGTTAGCGTAATTTGGCGCTACGTTTGAGCCCATAGCGGTCCCGCGTAATTGGACAAAGTACTCATCCTGAAATAAAAAATAATTACAGGTGAGCACGATGTCCAAGAGTGTGATCAAAAATTCTTTACATTTCAAGGAGTATGATGAGTCAGCCAAACAATCCTTGACCGCACTCACCCCCCTAACATGTGAAATGGATGTATATAAGCTGACCACATCGAATGATGCTAGAATGGTGTGCGCTGGAAGTCGAACCTTGTTGATCTCATTTAAGAAATGTGTAGTGTCCCTTATGTATGATTTGGATCTTACAACATATGGTGATAGGATCCTATCTAAAAAGACAGCAATCTGAGAAAAGGGTGAACCAATGCCCGATACTATCGGGCGGCCTGGTGGGGAAACAAGTGATTTGTGAATTTTAGGTAGCATGTATATCACAGGAGTTCTTGGTCGTTCTACATAGAGAAAGGAGTGCAATTTGTCATCAATTACACCCTCCTCTCTAGCAGAATCAAGGACCTTACGGATTCTCTTTAAAAACTCAAATTTAGGATCACCTGAGAGTCTGCGATATACATCAGGGTCATTCAATTGACGATAGACCTCATTCACATAATCTGTTGTGTCCATAACCACCACCGCCCTACCCTTGTCTGCCGGTTTAATGGTCAGACAAGGGTTGTCCGAGAGTTCTTTCAGGGCATTGGTTTCATCCCGTTTCATATTTCTCTTAACACACATTTCATCCTGACCTGATGTTTTCAAGGCCTCTAGGTCCAATCTGACCGCATTTACAAAGGTGTCAAACGCCACATGATTGATAACTGGTGTAAAATCACTTTTCAAATGTAACTGTACATCAGTGAGTGTCAGCTCCGAGTTACTAGCGGGGCCAGCAAGCCCGGCCTCTGTGGGCTGTTTGTAAAACCAAATTTTAAGCTTAATGGCTCTAAAAAACCTGTATAGATCAAGCTCCAGCTGGAACCAGTCAATACTCTTAAACGGACAAAAAGACAATCCCTTTTCTAAAGCAGATATTTGCATAGGGGTCAATATAACAGATGATATATTTACCACAGTTGTCTCTTTCTCATGGTTCTGTTGTTTCACCTGCCCTGTTTTTACGCCACTTCTGTTGTCTCCTGCCCCCTCGTCTGGTCCGGTAGGTTCCGGGCCCTGATCTAAAAAAGGGGCAGTTATAGCATTTGCATTGGGATTAGACGTGATGACAACATCCGAGGTATTGTCCATTTCAGGAGCTGATGATTTGTCCCTTTGACTTGAGAGTCCCACTCCTTTCTTCCTGGGGGAAGATCGTTCAACCCTCTTAGCGCCCTTCTTGACAGTTCTTTGTCCCCCCTGCCAGCTGTATACAAATCCGGTGGTATAATCTTCCATATCCCTCTGCCACTTTTTCCTCTTTGTTGACTGTAGATCTTGCCTCAGTTTCTCCAGATGCATATTACAGTTACTGAGGTATTTTTCTAGATCCTCAGAGGTCAATGCTGACCTTAGTTCCCCCTCAGTTTGTTCCAAATTAAATTTTAGTGTCTGGATTTCTTTTTGTAGATACTCCACATTCAACAAAATAATGTCCAAAGAATATTTGTTAGAAATCTGTGCAAAGCGTGCACAGAAATCTACGTTACTAGGAAAAAAATCTGGTCTCAGGATTGAGCGCATCCCTCTTGGGATCCGATGCGCATGGTGGTATTCACTGAGAGTAATTACATGTAAATCTAGGTTAACCAACCTTTTAGAATAGAGTTCATACCTTTTCTTTAGGTCCAATATGGATGGTGTTGACAAAAAAGCGACATCCCTTGTAGTACCCTGTAGGATCCGTGCCTCATCCTCCTGTGTGTAGGAGAAGATATCCGGGTGTATACATCCAGTGGCTTGAGACATGTTCAGTAAAGGTGCTCAGCTGGTTAGTCCAATGCAATAGAAAAAAGAAAGGTCAGCAGCACTCCAATGATGTGCCAGGTGCAAATCCCAAAATACTCCTGGACAGGGAGCAATGTAAATATAGGAAGATGAAGAAAATGAGCAGCACTCCGGTCTTGTGGTAGAAAATAGGTGATATTTTATTAACACCCAAACGCAATGCAGCATTTCAGCCCTCTCAATGGAGCCTTTGTCAAGCTAGTGAATCCAGTGCTCTCAATACATTATATAGGTGAAGCTCATTACAATAGCATAATTGTTCATTAAGGACATATTCAGTGAACAAGAGTATAAAACAGTGAAAATATAGTTCTTTCTTCATAAAATATTGCAGTGTGTCAATATATGTGGACCATAATAGTGTCCATATCTAGTACATATATACATATAATTATGCTATTGTAATGAGCTTCACCTATATAATGTATTGAGAGCACTGGATTCACTAGCTTGACAAAGGCTCCATTGAGAGGGCTGAAATGCTGCATTGCGTTTGGGTGTGAATAAAATATCACCTATTTTCTACCACAAGACCGGAGTGCTGCTCATTTTCTTCATCTTCCTATATTTACATTGCTCCCTGTCCAGGAGTATTTTGGGATTTGCACCTGGCACATCATTGGAGTGCTGCTGACCTTTCTTTTTTCTATTGAAGAAGTAGAATATTCACTTTTCTACTGGTTTTTAAAATTTCATTGGAGCAAAACAAATGCTTCAGCGCATTAAACAATTTCAAATGTTCATGCCTGACGTCTCATTTGAAAGGGTACCTGCCAATACATTGCCATTTGTTTCTAACAGATAAATACTTGACCTTTAAAAGCAAAATGTTTTTAGATCAGTGTAAGTGATAGCAATACTGATCAGAGTGAAAAAGATTGAACTCATAAAATAGCTTGTTTTTCAACTGTTAACAGTTATTAAAATTAGTTTTGAGGCACTAGTGTTTAGCAGATCAGTATGGTTTGTTTTATCTTTTATTTGTATTATTTGTATTACAAGTAGAAATGTACCAAAAATTTTAGGTTGCTAATCCCTGCAGTATACCAAAGCCTGTAGTAACAATAATGCTGCTATACAATGAACATATAACAACACCACTTGCAACACCACTTGCAACATTTTCAGACCAAAAAGCAGGCAGACAAAGCAGGAAAATTTGTTAAATGTCCACCTATGTACACGTTGAGTCAAAAGTCGCAGGACACCCTTTTATTTAGGAAATGAAAGGGAAAATTAAAAATCTGAATACCCCAGCAAGTAATGGGTGAGGTAGCCTATCTTTTAGACTATGTCTGGAACATGGCCTCCGTCTTGAAAGCTGCCGTATTGGATCAAGGGTTAGAAAGAGGTAGGGGGCTCCCTTTGTCCTCCAATCAGAGCCCCAGTAGCAAAATCATGGGGTTCCGCTCAGTTGCCATGATAGCATAGGGCCTTGTGAAGGTTCCCAGGCCTGTCATTGCTAATTGCCTGAAAAGCCATGCCTGAGGAATGGCTTCTCAGGTAGGCTGTCAGAATCCCATAGACTGCAGTAGTATTCCATTGCAGTATATGGGACAAGCAATCAGAAGATCGAACATTTAAATACTCTAAGGGAACCAGAAATTACAGTAAAAAATAAAAAATAAAAATTTAAAAAAACCTCACCCAAATCACTCCTTTTCCCAATTTTACATACTGTATAAAAATAGATGTAACTGGTAAAAAAAAATGGCTGATTTGCTTTTTGTTCCCCTCGCTCCTCCCAAAAAAGTCAATAAAAAGTGATAAAAGAGTCACATGTACTCAATAAGGTTTCTGTAAAAACTACAGCTTGCCCTTAAAAAAAACTAAACCCTCACACAGCTCTGTAGACAGCATTATAAAAAAAGTTATGGCTGTTTAAAATAAAGATTTTTATTTTAAAAGGAGTAAAAAAAAGCTATATAAATTTGGTATCTTTGTAATTGTACTGACCCGCAGAATAAGCTTATGCCATCTTTAGAGCACAATGGACATCATAAAAACCTTGGCAGAATGGACATTTTTGCCCAATTTCACCTCTCAAAGATTTTTTTCCCCATTTTTTAATACAAGCTACAGTATGGTAAAATGAACAATGACATTAAAAAATACAACTTGTCCTGCAAAAAAACAAGCTCTCATACAGCTAGGGTGAATGGAAGGTGAAAGCTATTATGGCTCTTGGAAGGCAGGAAATAAAAAACTAAAATGAAAAAAAAAAAAAAACAGAGCCGTGCCCTGCAAGGGTTAGAGAAGAAGAATAATATTTTTCACATGAAGTCAAAATATGTTAATGCATGTGACACAATAAGATTGTGACACGATAATACTTTGATAGACATGTAAGGCTATGTAACACATATATGTTTGGTGTTTATCAAAATGTCTTTAATGACCAGCAGATGGCAGCAGGATGTTGTCCCAGTATTCTTTAAAGGGGCACAGTGAATTGATTCCATTAGAATAAGCATGTTCTTCTATTACTGTTTTATTATGGTATAGCCATTTTATGAAAACTATTGAATAAAGAGCAATATTGCTCAAGTTCAATTTTAATTGCAGCTAAGGAAATTGCATTGTAACATCTGCTGACTTTTCTTTGAATTTCGCTTCCACTTAACTCACATATTTTAAATGTATGGTATTAACTCCCTATTGCATAATAGCACAATAGGCATGCCACTTTATATCACTGACATGAACACTTTTTCAAGTCAATGAGAGGACTTCACTAACTTATTATCTGACAAATGTGTGGAGCAAAGGTACGTGCTGTTCTTACATATTTGAATATGTTACCATAAGAACACACATTGTAATTATTACTTAAGCAATGAACCATTGCTGTTAAATGAACATACATTTCCAAGAGGAATATGGTACATTTATCTGATGATAAAACAAACAAAGGAATTATTAAAAGGGATTTCCGAGTGCTTTATACTGATGAGCCCCGTTCAGGGTGACCTGTCTAAGCATCTTCATAGGAAATGTGCTGTAAAGTAGAGGCCATGATTTTGGAAGATTGTCGGGTCAAGTCAGTGTTATAGCTCAAGAATTAGGCATTTCAGTTGGCACAGTTTCCAGTATCATTTATGATGTTTTGATGATGTCAAAGGTCACTTCTTGGTGGGTGCCACCAGGGGTGGGATTCAAAGTTTTAACAACAGGTTCCCTACTCAACCGCTGACACGCGTCATCATGGCACATGTTTACATATACATACACCATATAAATGCCACACACATACACATAAATACACCATATACATGGTACACATACATAAATACACCATATATACACTACACACACATACCACACAACTTTTAAGAAGCCTAAGGAGCCATGACGATCACCGTGACGAATGCCGCGCAGCTTCATTTCGGCTAGAGAGATCCGATCCGGATAATCATAGATAAGACTCAAAGCTTCGAAAAATTCATCTACTGACCGGAGAGACTGCGATCCGGTCAGCA
>NW_024401016.1:0-10239 GCF_905171765.1 Bufo bufo
TACGCTGACGATGTCACTATTTTCGTGTCCTCGAGAGAGGAGGCGGAATATGTGATGTCTGAGGTGGGGCACTACTCGGATGCTTCCGGGTCGTTGATCAACCGGGATAAGTGTGAGAGTCTCTGGCTGGGAGGCGGAGATCCATCTTTTGTTCTCCCAGACACCCTTCCAGAGCCCCAGCCGTCAGCTAAATCTTAGGCGGTGCATTTTTGTCATGGGGATTACCCACTCAAAATTGGGATGGCAGGCTTAAGATCGCCGCTCAGAAGGTCGACCAGTGGAAGGGTTGGTCCTTGACCCTCAGGGAAAGGGTGAGCCTGATCAAGACTTACCTTCTCCCTTTGCTGATCTATTTGGCCAGTGTATGTATCCTGCCAGAGCCTCTCTGGACTCGGGTTTACAGCCTGTTCTTCCAACTATTATGGGGGAATAGGCTGAACCTAGTCAAGAGGGAAGTGACTTATCGCACGAGGAGACTAGGGGGGTTGGGTATGGTCAACCCCGTGGTGTTCCTTGTGAACACCTTTGTTAAGATCAACCTAGCAGACCTCTGGAAGGAGAGGGCTCCTCCGTGGATAGTCTCTTGCAGAGGTTGGTTTCGGTCTTTCTTCCAGCAATGGGAGACTGGAGGGCGTGTGAAGGATTTGCGTACACCGCACGGATATCTCCCGGCTTATGTCACCCCCCCGACTCTGAAGGTGATCCGCCGGTGGGGGTTTGGGGGGTGAGGGAGATCAGGAACCCTGTCAAGGAGATCCCTTGACGAGAGGGTCTTGTTGACCCGCTTCCAAAAGCCCCTGGCCCTTAAGGATTGCCCAAGTCGGGATCTAGACGGGGGGTTGCAGTTGTTAAATTCAGCAAGGATCCCCTTGAAGTATTGGGACTTGACTTGGCGCTGCTTTCACGGGAAGCTGTATGTGAGGGACAACCTGAAGTATAGGAACTCTGAGGAAAGGGATTGCCCCCGGGAGGAGTGTGGCTCTGCATTAGAAAGCATGGAGCACTTCCTGCTTCGGTGTCCCTTTAATACAGAAGTGTACAAACGGGTGGGAGCCTCCATCGGCTGGCCTAGGCTGGCCGACCTCTCCTATGCGGAATGGGCCTATGGGAATGTTCAAAGGCCTGGGTAGGAGGGACCCTTGCACTGCATTTTTAGTTAGTATAGTGGTTAGGTTTTTTCACGTGGAATGCACGGTGTTTAGTGTCCACCCAACAGAAAGTCCTCCCTGTGGAAGAGGTATGTAGGAACATCCTAGGTGACCTGGGAAAGGTCCGTTCTCTTGAGTGCGAAAGACTGGGTACGGGTGGAGCCTCTTACCTCTGGAGGGGCTTCACCTTTGATGTACCTTAGTCAAGTAGTACTCTTTCCTGGTGGTGGGCTAATGCTGGCACATTAGACTTTTTGTTTTGAAAAAGATAAAAGTTTTGAAGAAGGGTTTCAGGCGAACTGAACCTAGGCCTTCGGGTAATGCGTAATGTTGTTATTTGTAGGTGTTGTTATTATTATTGGTATATTGTGTATATTGTATATATTGTATAATTTGTATTATAGTAGGGTAAGAGGGTTATAGTTAGGTTGGGTGGGTAGGGGGGGGGGGGTTATTTGAGTGGGGAGGCCTGCATCCAGCCCTGGACTATGCGGACATGGGAGGACATGGGGTGAGGGGCTGGATGTGGGTGGTGGAGGAGGGCTGGCCTCGGACTATGCGGACATGCAACAGACATGAGGCGGAGGTCAGCCCTGGGTGTTTGGGGGAGGTGAAGGATAATTAAGTTGTTAGGGATAGAATAGGTTAAGTGGTTATGATTATAGGTGATTATAGGTGTATTCTGTTATTATTGAAAAAAAAAAATATATATATATTTTTTTTAGTTTGACAAGTTGTCTTTTATTTTATTTTTGCTTAGCTTTGTTTTATTCTATTTTGCTTTGGTATTGTATATATTGTATATAGGGTTTCAGTCAGACCGGATGGTTAAGTTTCCTTTTGTTTTTGTATTTGGTTATTAACTTCTTTTTTTTCAGTTTTAGGCATGTATGAAGAAAGAGAGGAGTATGAATGAAGCTGGGCCAGTTTGGATTTATGTGTTATGTATAAAAGCTGCGTTGTGTTTATATTTTACTATGGTAAGTTTTGTATTTTTGTATAAAATTTAATAAAAAAGAGTTGCAGTGCAGCTCCAGCCAGCAAGGAGGGAGGACGTGCTTGGGTGGAGCTCCTGAACTTCCAGAGGCAGCAAGGCCCAGGGTGATTTCCTACCATCTGAATCCCCTGGGCGGAACCAGGCTTGTGGGGAGAGTTTCCACCTTCTCCCCAGCCCAGGCCCTGCCTCTCCTTAGGGAGCTGGCAGGGTCCTGCGGCCATGTCAACGCACAAGGGTGCCTCTGCTCCCCAACATGGGTCGGAGGGGAGTAGAGGGTCGCAGCGACCGGCCAGGAGTGATGGCGGCGAGGGGGTAGCATCATCTCGACGCGGTGGTGGCAGCCGTGTCCCCCCTGAAGACCTGAGGCCGCATGGAGGAAGAAGTCTTCCCGCAGAGGAACAGGAGGTGCCGTCCCAGGTAGGTTGGGGGTCTCGGAGGGAAAAGGAGACCATTGAAACCTACAGCTCCCGTGTGGCGTACCATCTCTATGAGTTCCAAGAGCTGGGACGGCACCTCAGGAGCCTTGGCCAGGAGCTTAAACAGCTTAGGGTAAAGGCGAACTTAACAAACAGTAAGCAAAGACCTCCTATCTCTGCAAAGATAAAGAGGCTCAAAGGAGAGGTAAAGGAGGCAGAGGAAAAAAGGGTAAAGCTTTTAAATGGGAGCGGACCTTTTAAGGAAAAGCTATTAAATGAGGAGAGATTCCTGAAAATGGCGGAGGAAAGGAGAGAAAGGCGTGCAGATAGCGACAGCGAGGATGAGGTAGTCCACGTGCCCAGGGTGTCGTCTGCGTCTATCAGCTCCCAGTCGGTTCAGCCGGAACCTGCGCCAGCTCCTCCAGCAGACTCACAGTGGTCCGTGCCAGGAGATTACAGCAGCATCCCGGCGCAGCAAGCAGGATTACCCCCGTCCGAGGGTGACGAATCATCGGCCGCAGAGGTCTTTAGCGAGGATGAGGGCAGCAGAGGAGGTGGGCTGATGGAGGAGATTCGACGGATAGAGTCCCCTGTACAATTACAGGATTTTGCTTTCGGTGATGAACTATTGGAAGAAACTGAACAAAGAAAGAAAAAAAGAAAGGGAAAGAACAAGAAGAAAAAAGAGCAGGCAGTGGAATCATACTTTGTTTATGTCCCTGCGGAGCGCTTGGTACAGGCTGAAAAGTCTGTGCCAGGTGCTCCGCAGGTTAGTGTCCCCGTTTCTCTGCCTGTAGAAGGCAGCGTGTGTTCTAAGATGGCGCCGAACGCCGACATGGAGAAGGGGAAGAGTGGCGAAACCTTGGTTCAATCGGGGGCCTCCGGTGCTGATGGCCACTCCCCAGTGGGAGGGGGGGGTGGTCCGGCGCTGGGGCTAGCTTCCGTGAAAAAGGTGGCCCCGCCCGCCGCTCCGCCTGCTCTGCCTGCCGTCTCGGCGTGTAGGGTGGTGCTCGGGCGGTGTGATGGGGTCACCAATCCTCCCACACAAGGCGGTGAGAGCCCTGAGTCCCCTCCTGCGGCTGCAAATGTGCGGAGGGGATCAGGGGAGATGGTGGTGAACGTGACGCGTCTGGGGGTGTGTCCGGGCGTCCTCCTGTTGGCACGCATGTGGGCGTGGCCGGGGGGGTGCCCGGTCGCACCTCTGGATGCACTTCCGGAGGTGAGAGTAAATGCGCGGGCGCTGTAAAACGTCTGCGCGTCGAAGATCCAGGGGCCGGGACTGCCGGGAAAAATAGGTCTGCGGCGCCCCGGTCCTCTGTAAAAAAAGGAGTTATCGCGCCGGAGCATATGGCGATGTACATTGCCACTGGACACGCCCCCTCTGTTTCTGCCTCCTCCTCCGGCGCCGAATTAAGTGCTGGGGAGGAGAGGTGTATAATCTCAGATGCCCAGATCTTGAGGGCAGCAGAGGGGGGCTTGTCCAGTGGCAGTGGAAGTGACAATGTAAGAAAAAAAGTAAATAATGAAAAAAGTGTTTTTGCTGCACCAGCTGTCCCAGCAGAGAGAAAGGGGGGCATGCAAGCAGGGTGGTGGTAGTGGTGTTGGTAAGGGTGCTGCATCTGGCCCCAAAGGTGGGATGGATGCTGGGGGTCAGCGGACCGTCGCTGAAAAAGCGTTGGCTGCGGCTCCTGGTGTCCGCCCTCCGGAGGGATCCGGTGCGGCACCTGGTATTAGTGTAGTAGGGGGGGCCGGTTCGGTTGCCCCTCCTGCGGCCGTAACACCTGGCAGAAGTTATGCCGGTGTGGCTGCGGCCGTGGGGGGGGAGGGGCTGTCCTCGTTGGCTTCCTCATTCCCGGGAGTCGCGGTTGGTGACTTGCAGCGGCGACTCCTGGAGACCCTCAAAAAGGGGGAGAGTTCGATGATAGTAGAGGGTGAGAAAGTGGACCTATCCTTATGGATAGACAGGCACGGCCTGCGAGCTTTCCGAGAGGAAAGGGGGGGCGAGACCACCTGGTCCCTGCCCACAACCGGCCCTGGGACCAGACGGAATGTAGTCTGTCCTCAAGTGGAGAAGCAATGATGCCTGCCCTACAAGGAAAAGGGTGGTGGAGCTCCTGCTTGGGATGGGTTTCAGGGTGGTTGACATCTTCGCCCTGATACATCCCTACGGTTCCAAGGAGTTCGACATCAGCTTTGCCCGGCCGGAGGGCCTAGAGCTATTCTGGTCCGGGTATGAGCTGGTGAAGAACTTACCGGATTGGAAGGGGTTTTTCGCCCAGGCGATAACCCGTCAGAACAACGTCAAGAAAGTGACCGTTTTGACCCGTAACGAATCGCTTTCTTGCGTTGATATTCTGACCTGGCTTAGCAGGTACGGTGACGTCCAGGGTGTACCATCCAAAAACCTGGACGAATTTGGCATTTGGTCGGGAGCCTGGACTTTCAATGTGAAGTTGAAATGTCTGGGAAGTACGGTTTCCCACATTCCATCCTCTGCCTTCATCGGTCGGGATAGGATTCTTGTTTTCTACAGGGGGCAGCCTAGGCTCTGTCACAAGTGCGGCAGCCCTTCACACTTCAGCGCCAGCTGCCAAGTGCAGAAGTGCGCGTTGTGTGGAGGGACAGGTCACCTTGCCGCATCTTGCAAGGAGATTAGGTGCAACCTGTGTGGTGTGCTCGGACACCCATTTAGTCGTTGTCCCCTCTCAGAGGTTAATGCGGCCCGAGCTCACGCAGGAGTGGGCCGGGAGGTCCCTTCGGCTGAGGCGGGGTGCTGGCGGAGACAGTCGAGTTGAGGGGTCAGTGAAGACCAAGAGCGGTCCGTCCCGGCAGAGGCGGAGGGAGAGACGCCAGGCGGAGAGGGAGCAGAAGGAACCCTCCACAATGGGGTGATGTCTGCCCCTCCCCAAGTGGCTGACTCCCGTAGTTCGGAGACCCTAGGGGACAGGGAGCTAAGTGCGGAAATCAGGAGACTAGACCAAGCCGATGGGACCCAGTCTTCGCACTACGAAAGCGCAGCAGAGGGTAGTGAGACTGGGTCCTATACCAACAGACGGAAACGGTACTCAAAAAAGAGAACGAGCCCGACCAAAGTAGCCAGGGAGGGCGTAACTGGCTCCCCTCTTGAGCTCTCCAACCGGTATCTCACTTTGGATGAGACCTCCGCCTCCTCTTCATCCGGGGAGGAGGTAAGAAGTGGGGTACCGGAGGCGAAGGAGGGAGAGCTTCCAGGAGGCCCCGTGCCCCTCTCTGGTGTGGATGTAAGGTCCCCAGAAGAGGAGGCAAACTCGATTCCCGGAACTGAGAAAGGCAGGGGCGGTACGCAAGAGGGAGCGGTGGTGACAGAAGGCATGGACACCACCGTCTCTCTCAAAAGAGGTCGCGCCGCCTTAGAGGATAGCCCCGGGAGGAGTAGGAAGGGTGGGAAGGATGGAGGACATTCAGCTTAAACACCAAGTATGGCGGTACCCACTCAGCTCACACTGGCGACCATTAATGTCGCCAGCGTTAAATCTGATGCGGCTCGCTACACAGCCTTTGATTTTTTCAGCCGCGTTGAAGCTGACGTTTTATTTTTTGCAGGAGACCAGGCTGTCAAACTTGGCAGAGGTGCACAAAGCAAAAAGGGAGTGGAGATCTGGGCCCTCCTTCTGGTCTCTTTCGGCTGAGCCGTATAGCGGAGTGGCGGTCCTTTTCACCGTACCGGTGAATGCCGACGGGTGGTTGAGCTGGAAATGGGGAGGTGTTTGGTTTTAGATATCCTCATGAAGGGACAGGAACTGCGCCTAATTAACATCTATGGGCCCCAGTCCAAGTGGGACAGGAAATGTCTCTTTATGAGGATCAAGCCTTTCCTTTTTACAAGCCGGGCAAGTGGTCTTTGGTGGGGACTTTAACACCATCGTGAGGTCCCAAGATAGGGGGAGGCACCAGAGACCGGCTGGCTTATGACAGTATAGCGTTAAATAGTATAGCTAGTGAGGCTCGTCTGGTGGATGTCCACATTAGGCACACCCCAGACCACGGGGGTTTCACTTATTATAGAGAGATAGGATTAGGTCTAGAATAGGACAGGTTTTTTTTGAAGGAGGAGACTACTTTCTCGCCCTTGAGAATTGTGGAGGTAGAATTCTCTGATCACTGTCTGATTATGTTTTCTCTGAATATTTCAGAATCCCCCCAAATGGGAAGAGGTTACTGGAAGCTGAATGCGGGGGTCCTGGAGGAAGCAGAGGTGAGACAATCCTTTGAGGACTTTCTTCAGAATCAGGTAGCCTTGCGGATCTCTGTGACACTAAGTCAGAGTGGTGGGAGGTATTCAAAGATCGGGCTGCAAAGTTCTTCCGCCAGCTCTCGAGCCTCAGGTCTCTGGACAGGTACCGCCTGTATCAGAGTCTGAGGAGGAAACTCGAAGATCTGGTCTCGACTGGAGGTAGCCGCGAGGACATCTCCAGGGTGAAATCTTTGCTCAAGAGGTGCCAGTATGATAGACACACATCTTAGTTTTTTGAGAGGGACTTCGGGAGGTACCGCTCGCCCGACCCCCTACAGAAACTGTAAGATGTCAGTGAAGAGTAAACTAATAACAGGGACGATTGATGGTACAGGGTCTCTGAACAGGTCCAGATCAGGGATCCTGGACGTCGTCAGATCCTTTTACTCGTGCCTCTTGGGGAAGAGGGATCTGGATCGGGACAGGATGTCGGCTTTCCTGGCTGAAATCACCCCTGAGTCAGAAGCTCACCTCTCTTTTGACGTTTTGGTAGAAGAGATCAGAAAGGAGGAAGTTATCCTGGCGGTGGAAAGGGTTAGCTCTGAAGAAGTCGCCAGGCCCGGATGGCTTAACATTCGAGTTTTATAGGACCTTTAAGGACTCTTTATGTCCCCTCTTGACTGAGGTATTCAATGAGTGTCTAGCCTCGGGCACTCTGGCCTCGGTCAATGAGGAGGTCAGCACTGATCCTTCTATCAAAGGGTAAGGATCCGAGCCGTATTGAGAACTGGCGTCCCATAGCACTTCTCAATACGGACAGAAAGATTCTGGCCAAGATACTGTTTAACAGGCTGGTGAAGTTCGCGCCTCAACTTCTTTCGGTGGCTCAGCATTGCTCGGTTCCAGGCCGCAGCACTTTTAGTGCTGTCCTCGGTGTCCGAGAGGCAGTGGAACAGAGTAGGGCAGGCACTGGAAGGGGTACATGCTGTCCTTAGATCAAGCAAAGGCGTTTGATCGGGTGAACCACGAGTACCTCTGGTCGGTCCTTCTGAAGTATGGCCTGCCGGGGGGGTTTGTCGATTGGTTAAAGATCTTGTATGCGGGGGCGGAGAGTTTCCCGCTTGTGAATGGTTGGTCTGGCTGTCCTTTGAGGTGGGTCTGGCGTTCGCCAGGGTTGTCCTTTGAGCCCGCTTTTATACGTGTTCGCGATTGATCCCTTTCTTAAGAGGGTCAATCGTGGACCGTTGGCGGGAGTCGGGATGGATCCGGCGGCGCCGGAAGCCACTCTGAGGACAGTAGCGTACGCTGACGATATCACCATTTTCGTGTCCTCGAAAGGGGAGGCGGATACGTGATGTCTGAGGTGGACCGCTACTCGGAGGCATCCGGGTCCATGATTAACCGGGATAAGTGTGGAGTCTCTGGCTGGGAGGGGGGCGAGCCCAGTCGTCAGCCAAAGTCCTAGGCATCCATTTCGGCCATGGGGATTATCCCACCAAAATTGGGACGACAGGCTTAAGATCGCCGCTCAGAGGTCGACCAGTGGAAGGGCTGGTCTTTGACCCTCAGGAAAGGGTGCACCTGATCAAAGCTTTTCTGCTCCCTTTGCTGATCTATTTGGGCAGTGTGTGTAATCTTGCCAGAGCCTCTCTGGACTCGGGTTTACAGTCTGTTCTTCCAGCTCTTATGGGGAATAGACTGAACCTGATCAAGAGGGAGGTGACTTACCGCACGAGGAGACTACGGGGGTTATCTATGGTCAACCCGTGGTGTTTCTTGTAAACACATTTGTTAAGGTAAACCTGGCAAACCTCTGGATGGAGAGGGCTTCTCCGTGGGTAGTCTCCTGCCGGGGGTGGTTTCGGCCTTTTCTTCCAGGAATGGGAGACGGGGAGGGCAAGTGAAGGACTTGCGTACGCCTCACGGATATCTTCCGGCTTATGTCACCCCGATTCTGAAGGTAATCCGCCGGTGGGGTTTGGAGGTGGGGGAAATCAGGACTCTGTCAAGGAGGTCCCTTGACGAGAGGGTCTTGTTGTTCCCACTTCCAGAAGCCCCTGGCCCTCAGGGATTGCCCAAGCCGGGATCTAGACAAGGGTTACAGTTGCTAAATTCTGCAAGGATCCCCTTGAAGTTTTGGGACTTGGCTTGGCGCTGCTTTCACGGGAGGCTGTATGTAAGGGACAATCTGAAGTACAGGAACTCTGATGAAAGGGGTTGTCCCCGGGAGGAGTGCGGCTCCATACTGGAAAGTATGGAGCACTTCCTGCTTCAGTGTCCCTTTAATACAGAGGTGTACAAACGGGTGGGAGCTTCCATTGGCTGGCCTAGGCTAGCCAGCCTCTCCTACGCGGAGTGGGCCTATGGAGTGCTCAGAGACCCTGGGAAGAAGGGACCTGTGCACATGTTTTTTTAGTTAGCATAGTGGTTAGGTTCTACACGTGGAATGCACGATGTTTAGTTTCAACGAAGCAGAAAGTCCTCCCAGTGATGAGGTGTGTAGGAACATTCTGGGGGACCTGGTGAAGGTGCGTTCTCTTGAGTACGAAAGACTGGGTACCAGTAGGGCCTCTCTCCTCTGGAGAGGCTTTGCTTTTAGTGTACCGTAAGTCTAGTAGTACTCCTCCTGGTGGTGGGCTGATACTCTCACCCCTAGGTTTTTGTTTTGAAACAAAGCTTATGGTTTTTGAAAGGCTTGCAAAGGCTGAACTTGGTTCTTCGGGAGTGGTTATGTGTGAGTTATGGTGATGTTTATTGTGTGTGGTATATTGTTGTGCGTATATTATATTATATTGTGTTATGTTAAGGATAGGGCAAAGTGGGGGTTAGTTAGTTAGGTTGGGTGGGTTAGGGAGAGGGAGGGCACTTTTAAGTGTGGGGAGGCCTGCATCCAGTCCAGGACTATGCGGACATGGGAGGACATGGGGCGAGGGCTGGATGTGGGTGGTGGTGGAGGGGCTGGCCTCGGACTATGCGGACATGCTGAGGACATGAGGTGGAGGTCAGCCCTGAGGGTCTTAGATCAGATTAGGGAATGGCTAGGGACAGTTTAGGTTAGGCTAAGTTGTTTGTTGTGTGTTATTATAAATATATTAAAAAAATATATAAAAAAAAAAAAAAATTTCTTTTTTTTCCTTTGTTTTTCTTTTGTTTGTAGCGGCAGGTGGCCTAATTTTTTATGTTATGGCGAAGTAGCCTTGTTTTGGTTTAAAGTTTGACTTTTTGTTTTTTTTAGTTTTATTTTTCTTAGTTTGTTTGAGTTAGGATTTACAGCCGAACCGGCTAGGTAAGTTTCATTTCATAATAGAGTGTTGTTAGTAAGTTTATAAGTTCTAGGTGAGAATGTGTGTGAGAATGAGGCTGGGGCAGCTGGAATGCTGTCGTTTTGTTTAAGTTTTCTGTTTATGTTTTTGTATATATTTGTTATGATTTGTACTTTTATATAAAATAAAAAAGAGTTCCAGC
>NW_024401017.1:0-10225 GCF_905171765.1 Bufo bufo
CAGCGCAAAAAAAAACAGGCCTCACATTTCTATTCAACCAAATCTGTACTGTTTTAGCTGGTCAAGTTATTTGTAGTGACCGTAAAAGCACATTTTTTTTTCTGGGTTGAAAAACTATTCCCAAATTTGCCATTCTCAAAATAACTAGTTTCTGGTATTTGAGGCCTACTTGAAATCTAGTCCAAAAAGGATATCTTACATTGAAGGTGCTGATAGTGCCATTCAGAAAAACCTAAGACACACGCTACCGTGCAGATAGAAGTCTGATTCTGTGATTAAACCTATACCTGTCACACAGCGCAAAAAAAAACAGGCCTCACATTTCTATTCAACCAAATCTGAACTGTTTTAGCTGGTCAAGTTATTTGTAGTGACCGTAAAAGCACACTTTTTTTTCTGGGTTGAAAAACTATTCCCAAATTTGCCATTCTCAAAATAACTAGTTTCTGGTATTTTAGGCCTACTTGAAATCTATCCCAAAAAGGATATCTTACATTGAAGGTGCTGATAGTGTCATTCAGAAAAACCTAAGACACACGCTACCGTGCAGATAGAAGTCTGATTCTGTGATTAAACCTATACCTGTCACACAGCGCAAAAAAAAACAGGCCTCACATTTATATTCAACCAAATCTGAACTGTTTTAGCTGGTCAAGTTATTTGTAGTGACCGTAAAAGCACACTTTTTTTTCTGGGTTGAAAAACTATTCCCAAATTTGCCATTCTCAAAATAACTAGTTTCTGGTATTTTAGGCCTACTTGAAATCTATCCCAAAAAGGATATCTTACATTGAAGGTGCTGATAGTGTCATTCAGAAAAACCTAAGACACACGCTACCGTGCAGATAGAAGTCTGATTCTGTGATTAAACCTATACCTGTCACACAGCGCAAAAAAAAACAGGCCTCACATTTATATTCAACCAAATCTGTACTGTTTTAGCTGGTCAAGTTATTTGTAGTGACCGTAAAAGCACATATTTTTTTCTGGGTTGAAAAACTATTCCCAAATTTGCCATTCTCAAAATAACTAGTTTCTGGTATTTGAGGCCTACTTGAAATCTATCCCAAAAAGGATATCTTACATTGAAGGTACTGATAGTGTCATTCAGAAAAACCTAAGACACACGCTACCGTGCAGATAGAAGTCTGATTCTGTGATTAAACCTATACCTGTCACACAGCGCAAAAAAAAACAGGCCTCACATCTCTATTCAACCAAATCTGTACTGTTTTAGCTGGTCAAGTTATTTGTAGTGACCGTAAAAGCACACTTTTTGTTCTGGGTTGAAAAACTATTTCCAAATTTGCCATTCTCAAAATTGTGGTGAACGGGAACAATGAGGAAAACATCTAATAAGGGACGCGGACGCGGACGTGGACATGGTCGTGGTGGTGTTAGTGGACCCTCTGGTGCTGGGAGAGGACGTGGCCGTTCTGCCACAGCCACACGTCCTAGTGTACCAACTACCTCAGGTCCCAGTAGCCGCCAGAATTTACAGGGATATTTGGTGGGGCCCAATGCCGTTCTAAGGATGGTAAGGCCTGAGCAGGTATAGGCATTAGTCAATTGGGTGGCCGACAGTGCATCCAGCACGTTCACATTATCTCCCACCCAGTCTTCTGCAGAAAGCGCACAGATGGCGCATGAAAACCAAGCCCATCAGTCTGTCACATCACCCCCATGCATATCAGGGAAACTGTCTGAGCCTCAAGTTATGCAGCAGTCTCTTATGCTGTTTGAAGACTCTGCTGCCAGGGTTTCCCAAGGGCATCCACCTAGCCCTTCACCAGGGGTGGAAGAGATAGAATGCACTAACGCACAACCACTTATGTTTCCTGATGATGAGGACATGGGAATACCACCTCAGCACGTCTCTGATGATGACGAAACACAGGTGCCAACTGCCGCGTCTTTCTGCAGTGTGCAGACTGAACAGGAGGTCAGGGATCAAGACTGGGTGGAAGACGATGCAGGGGACGATGAGGTCCTAGACCCCACATGGAATGAAGGTCGTGCCACTGACTTTCAGAGTTCGGAGGAAGAGGCAGTGGTGAGACCGAGCCAACAGCGTAGCAAAAGAGGGAGCAGTGGGCAAAATCAGAACTCCCGCCGCCAAGAGACTCCGCCTGCTACTGACCGCCGCCATCTGGGACCGAGCACCCCAAAGGCAGCTTCAAGGAGTTCCCTGGCATGGCACTTCTTCAAACAATGTGCTGACGACAAGACCCGAGTGGTTTGCACGCTGTGCCATCAGAGCCTGAAGCGAGGCATTAACGTTCTGAACCTTAGCACAACCTGCATGACCAGGCACCTGCATGCAAAGCATGAACTGCAGTGGAGTAAACACCTTAAAAACAAGGAAGTCACTCAGGCTCCCCCTGCTACCTCTTCTGCTGCTGCCGCTTCGGCCTCTTCTGCTGCTGCCGCCGCCTCGGCCTCTTCTGCTGCTGCTGCCGCCGCCTCGGCCTCTTCCTCTGCCTCTGGAGGAACGTTGGCACCTGCCGCCCAGCAAACATGGGATGTACCACCAACACCACCACCTGCGTCACCAAGCATCTCAACCATGTCACACGGCAGCGTTCAGCTCTCCATCTCACAAACATTTGAGAGAAAGCATAAATTCCCACCTAGCCACCCTCGATCCCTGGCCCTGAATGCCAGCATTTCTAAACTACTGGCCTATGAAATGCTGTCATTTAGGCTGGTGGACACACACAGCTTCAAACAGCTCATGTCACTTGCTGTCCCACAGTATGTTGTTCCCAGCCGCCACTACTTCTCCAAGAGAGCCGTGCCTTCCCTGCACAAACAAGTGTCCGATAAAATCAAGTGTGCACTGCGCAACGCCATCTGTGGCAAGGTCCACCTAACCACAGATACGTGGACCAGTAAGCACGGCCAGGGACGCTATATCTCCCTAACTGCACACTGGGTAAATGTAGTGGCGGCTGGGCCCCAGGCGGAAAGCTGTTTGCCGCACGTCCTTCCGCCGCCAAGGATCGCAGGGCAACATTCTTTGCCTCCTGTCTCCTCCTCCTCCTACTCAGCTTCCTCCTCCTCTTCTTCCACCTGCTCATCCAGTCAGCCACACACCTTCACCACCAACTTCAGCACAGCCCGGGGTAAACGTCAGCAGGCCATTCTGAAACTCATATGTTTGGGGGACAGGCCCCACACCGCACAGGAGTTGTGGCGGGGTATAGAACAACAGACCGACGAGTGGTTGCTGCCGGTGAGCCTCAAGCCCGGCCTGGTGGTGTGCGATAATGGGCGAAATCTCGTTGCAGCTCTGGGACTAGCCGGCTTGACGCACATCCCTTGCCTGGCGCATGTGCTGAATTTGGTGGTGCAGAAGTTCATTCGCAACTACCCCGACATGTCAGAGCTGCTGCATAAAGTGCGGGCCGTCTGTTCGCGCTTCCGGCGTTCACACCCTGCCGCTGCTCGCCTGTCTGCGCTACAGCGTAACTTCCGCCTTCCCGCTCACCGCCTCATATGCGACGTACCCACCAGGTGGAACTCCACCTTGCATATGCTGGACAGACTGTGCGAGCAGCAGCAGGCCATAGTGGAGTTTCAGCTGCAGCACGCACGGGTCAGTCGCACTGTGGATCAGACACACTTCACCACCAATGACTGGGCCTCCATGCGAGACCTGTGTGCCCTGTTGCTTTGTTTCGAGTACTCCACCAACATGGCCAGTGGCGATGACGCCGTTAACAGCGTTACAATACCACTTCTATGTCTCCTTGAGAAAACACTTAGGGCGATGATGGAAGAGGAGGTGGCCCAGGAGGAAGAGGAGGAAGAGGGGTAATTTTTAGCACTTTCAGGCCAGTCTCTTCGAAGTGACTCAGAGGGAGGTTTTTTGCAACACCAGAGGCCAGGTACAAATGTGGCCAGACAGGGCCCACTACTGGAGGACGAGGAGGGCGAGGATGAGGAGGAGGAGGATGAGGATGAAGCATGTTCACAGCGGGGTGGCACCCAAAGCAGCTCGGGCCCATCACTGGTGCGTGGCTGGGGGGAAACACAGGACGATGACGATACGCCTCCCACAGAGGACAGCTTGTCCTTACCTCTGGGCAGCCTGGCACACATGAGCGACTACATGCTGCAGTGCCTGCGCAACGACAGCAGAGTTGCCCATATTTTAACGTGTGCGGACTACTGGGTTGCCACCCTGCTGGATCCCCGGTACAAAGACAATGTGCCCACCTTACTTCCTACACTGGAGCGTGATAGGAAGATGTGCGAGTACAAGCGCACGTTGGTAGACGCGCTACTGAGAGCATTCCCAAATGTCACAGGGGAACCAGTGGAAGCCCAAGGCGAAGGCAGAGGAGGAGCAAGAGGTCGCCAACGCAGCTGTGTCACGCCCAGCTCCTCTGAGGGCAGGGTTAGCATGGCAGAGATGTGGAAAAGTTTTGTCACCACGCCACAGCTAACTGCACCACCACCTGATACGGAACGTGTTAGCAGGAGGCAACATTTCACTAACATGGTGGAACAGTACCTGTGCACACCCCTCCACGTACTGACTGATGGGTTCGGCCCCATTCAACTTCTGGGTCTCCAAATTGTCCACGTGGCCAGAGCTAGCCTTTTATGCCTTGGAGGTGCTGGCCTGCCCGGCGGCCAGCGTTTTGTCTGAACGTGTATTCAGCACGGCAGGGGGCGTCATTACAGACAAACGCAGCCGCCTGTCTACAGCCAATGTGGACAAGCTGACGTTCATAAAAATGAACCAGGCATGGATCCCACAGGACCTGTCCATCCCTTGTGCAGATTAGATATTAACTACCTCCCCTTAACAATATATTATTCTACTCCAGGGCACTTCCTCATTCAATACTATTTTTAATTTCATTTTACCATTATATTGCGGGGCAACCCAAAGTTGAATGAACCTCTCCTCTGTCTGGGTGCCGGGGCCTAAATGTGTGACAGTGGCCTGTTCCAGTGGTGGGTGACGTGAAGCCTGATTCTCTGCTATGACATGAAGACAGATTCTGTGCTGACATCAGGCCAGATTCTCTGTTACGGGACCTCTCTCCTCTGCCTGGGTGCCTGGGCATAAATGTGTGACAGTGGCCTGTTCCAGTGGTGGGTGACGTGAAGCCTGATTCTCTGCTATGACATGAAGACAGATTCTGTGCTGACATCAGGCCAGATTCTCTGTTACGAGACCTCTCTCCTCTGCCTGGGTGCCTGGGCCTAAATGTGTGACAGTGGCCTGTTCCAGTGGTGGGTGACGTGAATCCTGATTCTCTGCTATGACATGAAGACAGATTCTGCGCTGACATAAGGCCAGATTCTCTGTTACGGGACCGCTCTCCTCTGTCTGGGTGCCGGGGCCTAAATGTATGACAGTGGCCTGTTCCAGTGGTGGGTGACGTGAAGCCTGATTCTCTGCTATGACATGAAGACTGATTCTGCGCTGACATCAGGCCAGATTCTCTGTTACGGGACCTCTCTCCTCTGCCTGGGCCTAAATGTGTGACAGTGGCCTGTTCCAGTGGTGGGTGACGTGAAGCCTGATTCTCTGCTATGACATGAAGACAGATTCTGTGCTGACATCAGGCCAGATTCTCTGTTACGGGACCTCTCTCCTCTGCCTGGGTGCCTGGGCCTAAATGTGTGACAGTGGCCTGTTCCAGTGGTGGGTGACGTGAAGCCTGATTCTCTGCTATGACATGAAGACAGATTCTGTGCTGACATCAGGCCAGATTCTCTGTTACGAGACCTCTCTCCTCTGCCTGGGTGCCTGGGCCTAAATGTGTGACAGTGGCCTGTTCCAGTGGTGGGTGACGTGAAGCCTGATTCTCTGCTATGACATGAAGACAGATTCTGCGCTGACATAAGGCCAGATTCTCTGTTACGGGACCGCTCTCCTCTGTCTGGGTGCCGGGGCCTAAATGTGTGACAGTGGCCTGTTCCAGTGGTGGGTGACGTGAAGCCTGATTCTCTGCTATGACATGAAGACTGATTCTGCGCTGACATAAGGCCAGATTCTCTGTTACGGGACCTCTCTCCTCTGCCTGGGTGCCTGGGCCTAAATGTGTGACAGTGGCCTGTTCCAGTGGTGGGTGACGTGAAGCCTGATTCTCTGCTATGACATGAAGACTGATTCTGCGCTGACATAAGGCCATATTCTCTGTTACGGGACCTCTCTCCTCTGCCTGGGTGCCTGGGCCTAAATGTGTGACAGTGGCCTGTTCCAGTGGTGGGTGACGTGAAGCCTGATTCTCTGCTATGACATGAAGACTGATTCTGCGCTGACATAAGGCCAGATTCTCTGTTACGGGACCGCTCTCCTCTGTCTGGGTGCCGGGGCCTAAATGTGTGACAGTGGCCTGTTCCAGTGGTGGGTGACGTGAAGCCTGATTCTCTGCTATGACATGAAGACAGATTCTGTGCTGACATCAGGCCAAATTCTGTGTTACGGGACCTCTCTCCTCTGCCTGGGTGCCTGGGCCTAAATGTGTGACAGTGGCCTGTTCCAGTGGTGGGTGACGTGAAGCCTGATTCTCTGCTATGACATGAAGACAGATTATGTGCTGACATCAGGCCAGATTCTCTGTTACGGGACCTCTCTCCTCTGCCTGGGTGCCTGGGCCTAAATGTGTGACAGTGGCCTGTTCCAGTGGTGGGTGACGTGAAGCCTGATTCTCTGCTATGACATGAAGACAGATTCTGTGCTGACATCTGGCCAGATTCTCTGTTACGGGACCTCTCTCCTCTGCCTGAGTGCCTGGGCCTAAATGTGTGACAGTGGCCTGTTCCAGTGGTGGGTGACGTGAAGCCTGATTCTCTGCTATGACATGAAGACAGATTCTGCGCTGACATAAGGCCAGATTCTCTGCTACGGGACCTCTCTCCTCTGCCTGGGTGCCTGGGCCTAAATGTGTGACAGTGGCCTGTTCCAGTGGTGGGTGACGTGAAGCCTGATTCTCTGCTATGACATGAAGACAGATTCTGCGCTGACATAAGGCCAGATTCTCTGTTACGGGACCGCTCTCCTCTGTCTGGGTGCCGGGGCCTAAATGTGTTACAGTGGCCTGTTCCAGTGGTGGGTGACGTGAAGCCTGATTCTCTGCTATGACATGAAGACAGATTCTGCGCTGACATAAGGCCAGATTCTCTGTTACGGGACCGCTCTCCTCTGTCTGGGTGCCGGGGCCTAAATGTGTTACAGTGGCCTGTTCCAGTGGTGGGTGACGTAAAGCCTGATTCTCTGCTATGACATGAAGACAGATTCTGCGCTGACATAAGGCCAGATTCTCTGTTACGGGACCTCTCTCCTCTGCCTGGGTGCCTGGGCCTAAATGTGTGACAGTGGCCTGTTCCAGTGGTGGGTGACGTGAAGCCTGATTCTCTGCTATGACATGAAGACAGATTCTGCGCTGACATAAGGCCAGATTCTCTGTTACGGGACCGCTCTCCTCTGTCTGGGTGCCGGGGCCTAAATGTGTTACAGTGGCCTGTTCCAGTGGTGGGTGACGTGAAGCCTGATTCTCTGCTATGACATGAAGACAGATTCTGCGCTGACATAAGGCCAGATTCTCTGTTACGGGACCGCTCTCCTCTGTCTGGGTGCCGGGGCCTAAATGTGTTACAGTGGCCTGTTCCAGTGGTGGGTGACATAAAGCCTGATTCTCTGCTATGACATGAAGACAGATTCTGCGCTGACATAAGGCCAGATTCTCTGTTACGGGACCGCTCTCCTCTGTCTGGGTGCCGGGGCCTAAATGTGTGACAGTGGCCTGTTCCAGTGGTGGGTGACGTGAAGCCTGATTCTCTGCTATGACATGAAGACTGATTCTGCGCTGACATAAGGCCAGATTCTCTGTTACGGGACCTCTCTCCTCTGCCTGGGTGCCTGGGCCTAAATGTGTGACAGTGGCCTGTTCCAGTGGTGGGTGACGTGAAGCCTGATTCTCTGCTATGACATGAAGACAGATTCTGCGCTGACATAAGGCCAGATTCTCTGTTACGGGACCGCTCTCCTCTGTCTGGGTGCCGGGGCCTAAATGTGTTACAGTGGCCTGTTCCAGTGGTGGGTGACGTGAAGCCTGATTCTCTGCTATGACATGAAGACAGATTCTGCGCTGACATAAGGCCAGATTCTCTGTTACGGGACCTCTCTCCTCTGCCTGGGTGCCTGGGACTAAATGTGTGACAGTGGCCTGTTCCAGTGGTGGGTGACGTGAAGCCTGATTCTCTGCTATGACATGAAGACAGAGTCTGCGCTGACATAAGGCCAGATTCTCTGTTACGGGACCTCTCTCCTCTGCCTGGGTGCCTGGGCCTAAATGTGTGACAGTGGCCTGTTCCAGTGGTGTGTGACGTGAAGCCTGATTCTCTGCTATGACATGAAGACTGATTCTGCGCTGACATAAGGCCAGATTCTCTGTTACGGGACCTCTCTCCTCTGCCTGGGTGCCTGGGCCTAAATGTGTGACAGTGGCCTGTTCCAGTGGTGGGTGACGTGAAGCCTGATTCTCTGCTATGACATGAAGACTGATTCTGTGCTGACATGAAGCCAGATTCTTTGCTATGGCATGAAGAGACTGATTCTCTGCTGACGTGAAGCCAGATTCTCTGCTATGGGACCTCTGTCCAATTGATATTGGGTAATTTTTATTTTTTTAATTTTTATTTTAATTTATTTCCCTATCCACTTTTGTTTGCAGGGGATTTACCTACATGTTGCTGCCTTTTGCAGCCCTCTAGCTCTTTCCTGGGCTGTTTTACAGCCTTTTTAGTGCCCAAAAGTTCGGGTCCCCATTGACTTCAATGGGGTTCGGGACGAAGTTCGGTTCGGGTTCGGATCCCGAACCCGAACATTTCCGTGAAGTTCGGCCGAACTTCTCGAACCCGAACATCCAGGTGTTTGCTCAACTCTAATAAGAAGCATTTGGCCCATCTAGTCTGCCCAATATACTGAGTACTATGGATAGCCCCTGGCCCTATCTAATATGAAGGATGGCCTTATGCCTATCCCATGCATGCTTAAACTCCTTCACTGTATTTGCAGCTACCACTTCTGCAGGAAGGCTATTCCATGCATCCACTACTCTCTCAGTAAAGTAATACTTCCTGATATTACTTTTAAACCTTTGCCCCTCTAATTTATAACTATGTCCTCTTGTTGCAGTTTTTCTTCTTTTAAATATTCTCTCCTCTTTTACCTTGTTGATTCCCTTTATGTATTTAAAAGTTTCTATCATATCCCCTCTGTCTCGTCTTTCTTCCAAGCTATACATGTTAAAGTCCTTTAATCTTTCCTGGTAAGTTTTATCCTGCAATCCATGTACCAGTTTAGTAGCTCTTCTCTGAACTCTCTCCAAAGTATAAATATCCTTCTGGAGATATGGTCTCCAGTACTGAGCACAATACTCCAAATGAGGTCTCACTAGTGCTCTGTAGAGCGGCATGAGCACCTCCCTCTTTCTACTAGTAATGCCTCTCCCTATACACCCAAGCATTCTGCTAGCATTTCCTGCTGCTCTATGACATTGTCTGCCTACCTTTAAGTCTTCTGAAATAATGACCCCTAAATCCCTTTCCTCAGATACTGAGGTTAGGACTTTATCACTGATTTTATAGTCTGCTCTTGGGTTTTTACGCCCCAGGTGCATTATTTTGCACTTATCCACATTAAATTTTAGTTGCCAGATTTTTGACCATTCCTCTAGTTTTCCTAAATCCTTTTCCATTTGGTGTATCCCAGGAACATCAACCCTGTTACAAATCTTTGTGTCATCAGCAAAAAGACACACCTTACCATCGAGGCCTTCTGCAATTTCGCTGATAAAGTTATTAAACAATATGGGTCCCAGAACAGATCCCTGAGGTACCCCACTGGTAACAATACCATGGTCTGAATATACTCCATTGACTACAACCCTCTGTTGCCTGTCCCTCAGCCACTGCCTAATCCATTCAACAATATGGGAGTCCAAGCCCAAAGAATGCAATTTATTGATAAGCCTTCTGTGTGGGACAGTATCGAAAGCCTTACTGAAGTCTAGATAAGCGATGTCTACTGCACCTCCGCCATCTATTGTTTTAGTCACCCAATCAAAAAAATCAATAAGATTAGTTTGACATGATCTCCCTGAAGTAAACCCATGCTGTTTTTCATCTTTCAATCCATGGGATTTTAGATGTTCCACAATCCTCTCCTTAAGTATGGTTTCCATTAGTTTCCCCACCA
>NW_024401018.1:0-10234 GCF_905171765.1 Bufo bufo
CTGACTTTACCCTTAAAGTGTTCTCCAGTAATGTGAACAGTGTCAGAGTGAGGAGGACCAGGCATGTGGTTTATGAACATCTAAGGTCTCTTGATGCTGATGTCTTTTTCTTACAAGAGACACGTTTGAATACTTTAGGACTCTTACGGGAAGCCGAGCGTGAATGGCGGTCTGGTCCATCCTTTTGGTCACTGGCTGTAGAACCAAGTGCCGGGGTCTCTATCCTCTTTAACACCAATGATATAACTATACATAGGTTGACAGAGGTATTGATGGGAAGGTGCCTAATTCTGGAAGTTACTATTCGGGGTAGGAGGCTCCGTCTTATAAATATCTATGGTTCGCAGACAGTGACTGAAAGGGTTAACCTTTATAATGAAGTGAAGCCATATCTCTTCACATCTATCCCTGTCATCATGGCTGGAGATTTCAATGCCACCAGGACATCTTGTGACAGGACCTCTAATAGGCCTCTTACCAGAGACTCCAAGGTCCTAAACAGAATTATTCAACAGGCCGGGTTGTCAGATGTGTTTGTGCAGGGTGGTCGGAAACCAAAATTTACTTATTTTTGTGGTGAAAGAAGAAGTCGGATAGATTTAGCTCTGGTGAGTCCTACAGAGACCATTGGTGAGAAAGATGAGAAGATCGTCCCTTATTCAGACCATCTGGCCTTATATTTCTGTTTAGGTGTCACAAAGTGTTCTGGGACAGGTAGAGGGTTATGGAGACTTAACTCCAGTCTATTAGAAGACCCTTCGGTTCAGAGTCATGTTCACTCTCTTATACAGAGTCAGCTAGAGAGAGTGGACTTTTATGACAATATGGCCGACTGGTGGGAGGATGTCAAGGATGAGATCAGATCCCTCTTAAAGAGACTGTCAGTTATAAAGGGGAAGAGTAAGTATGGCCAGTATCTCAAGCTGCGGAAAGAATTGGAGTCACTATATTCGGCGGGAGGGGATGACCAACAAAGGATAGACCGGCTGAAATCTGAGATAAGGCAGTATCAGTACAGCAGGTATACCTCCCTGGTTCTTGAACGGGATTATGGGACCTTAGGGTCTCCTGATGCCTTTGAGAATTGCCGGGAGCGAGTGGCAAATAAATCTGTCACCGGTCTCACTGACCCCCAGGGTGTTTTGCAAGAATCTCGGGAGGGTATCCTGGGGGTGGTGAGATCTTACTATGCTGACTTGTTTCAGAGGAAGGTTTTGGATCGAGACAAGATGACCCAATTCTTGGAGGCAACTCCGCTCCCTGATACTAATGATTTGGACTTTTCTCCTTTGACAGCAGATTTGACGGTGGCGGAGGTTAAAGAGGCAATTGATAAGTTACATCTGAAGAAGGCACCAGGTCCAGATGGGATAACAGCAGAATTCTATAGGACATTCAGAGACCTCTTGGCCCCAATCCTCGTGGATGTATATACAAATTGTCTAGAAAGTCACCTGATGCCTCCATCCATGAGAGTGTCCTCGCTGATTCTGCTGTCCAAAGGTAAAGAGCCGAGTGACATCAAGAACTGGAGGCCGATTGCCCTCTTGAATGTCGACAGAAAGATTCTGGCAAAAATTCTGTTTTCTAGATTAGTTTGTCTGTCCTCAGCACTGTTGGCAGGCTGTCAGTTTGGCACAGTAGAAGGGCGGAACATCTCTGGAGCAGTCATCTCGATAAGGGAGATGTTTGAGAGATGTAAAGCCCTGAGGGGTGGGAGATATGTTGTGAGTCTTGACCAGGCTAAAGCCTTTGACAGAGTAGATCATGAGTATCTATGGGCCACTTTGTCAAAGTACGGTATTCCGGGGCATTTCATCGATTGGCTGAAGACTCTGTATTGCGAGGCTGAGAGCTTTCCTCTGGTCAATGGTTGGCAGGGTGATACCTTCAGGGTTGAGGCAGGGGTGAGACAGGGTTGCCCACTGAGTCCACTGCTGTATGTATTTGCCTTAGACCCATTCTTGAGGTCACTGCAGGAGTGTGGTTTTCAGGGGGTGCCAGTCCCCCATTGCCTGCCCCTGAGTGTTGTTGCCTATGCGGATGATGTGACTGTAGTGATATCTGAGCCTCGTGAGGTGGAGATGTTGTCTGCGGCCATCAGAAGTTACTCGGAGGCCTCAGGGTCTCTGGTCAACCTTGAGAAGAGTCAAGCTCTTTGGATATCAGACAGTGATCCAGACTTTGATCTGCCACAATTTGTGAGAGCCTCCACCTATATTAAAATCCTAGGGGTCAAATTTGGGAGGAATGATAACGCCAAACTAAATTGGGAAGAGAAGTTGGAAGCCGGAAATGCAAAGGTTCAGCGATGGAAGAACTGGAGGCTGACCTATAGAGAAAGGGTTAAAATGTTGAAGACTTACCTGGTCCCTGTCTTCTTGTATGTCTCTGTCGTTTTTCCTTTGCCGGAATCTTTCTCCGCTAGGCTCTTTAGCCTGTTCTTCCAACTGTTGTGGGGGAACAGGTTGAACCTGATAAAAAGAGGGATCACCTACCTACAAAGGAGAGAGGGTGGGTTGGATATGCTGAATCCAAGGGTGATCTTTGACTCCATGTTTCTAAAAGTTAATTTTGGTTGCCTGGACTCAGAGAACAGCTTCCTGTGGGTGAATAGTATCAGGGACTGGATAATGCCTTTTGCAGAGTCTTGGGTGCGAGGCGGCAGTCTCAAGAGGGGTCGATGGACGAGTGACTACCTCCCCCAGTACCTGGACTATGGGCTGAAGTGTGTGAGAAGGTGGAAGATAGAGAAGTCCTACATTGAGGGTAAGCCAAGGAAAGATCTATACGTGAGGGTCTGTAGGGCTTTCTTTTGTTCTCCACTTGTCTTGAGGGATTGTGTGACTAGCACTTTACAAGAAAGTCTGAAGCTTCTCAATGGGAAACGACTCCCCGCCAAATTATTTGACATAGCTTGGTTGTCATTACATGGAAAGCTATTTGTTAGGGGTAACCTGAAATTTTTAAGTGTTTCAGATAGGAACTGTCCTCTCGGTTGTCAGCAGGAGGAGACGATGGAGCACTTAATATCTGACTGCAGGGGTGGGAGGAGAATATGGGAAGAGGTGTCACAAAAGCTAAACATCCCATTACTGCAGTCCCTGACTTATCCTGATATAATCTATGCTGTTCCATCCAGAAATAGGAATGTAGACAGGGGGACAATGTACCTGATCATTTCTGTCATAAAATATTACCATTGGCACATGAGAACCCGCGTGTCTATACACAATGAGCCATTCCACCACGCCACAGCCGTAAGCCAAATAATGTCTGAGCTCCAGTGGGTTAAGTCATTAGAGATAAGGAGTAACCCGAATAATAGGAAATTATGGAGAAATGTGTCTTTGGTTTAAAACAGAAAATATGATGTTATTTTGTGTGGTTTTTTTCTCTTCTTTTTCCTCCCCAGCAAATGTGGACTTTCTAAGTTTAATATGATTCTATAGTCATTTTAGTTGAGTAGTCATTGTGTGTACAATGCCTGTTATTTTTTGTTTTTTGTAAGAATGTATTTAATTGTATTTTTTTTGGTTGTTTTTCACAATAAAAATTGCCTCCAATGTACAAGAATATAACTACTATAATACTGCTCCTATGTACAAGAATATAACTACTATAATACTGCTCCTATGTACAAGAATATAACTACTATAATACTGCCTCTATGTACAAGAATATAACTACTATAATACTGCCTCCTATGTACAAGAATATAACTACTATAATAACTGCCTCCTATGTACAAGAATATAACTACTATAATACTGCTCCTATGTACAGGAATATAACTACTATAATACTGCCTCCTATGTACAAGATATAACTACTATAATACTGAATACTGGCATCCTATGTACAAGAATATAACTACTATATACTGCCTCCTATGTACAGGAATATAACTACTATAATACTGCTCCTATATACAAGAATATAACTACTATAATACTGCTCCTATGTACAAGAATATAACTACTATAATACTGCCTCCTATGTACAGGAATATAACTACTATAATACTGCTCCTATATACAGGAATATAACTACTATAATACTGCTCCTATGTACAAGAATATAACTACTATAATACTGCCTCATGTATACAAGAATATAACTACTATAATACTGCTCCTATGTACAAGAATATAACTACTATAATACTGCTCCTATGTACAAGAATATAACTACTATAATACTGCTCCTATGTACAAGAATATAACTGCTATAATACTGCTCCTATGTACAAGAATATAACTACTATAATACTGCTCCTATGTACAAGAATATTACTGCTATAATACTGCCTCCTATGTACAAGAATATAACTACTATAATACTGCCTCCTATGTACAAGAATATAACTACTATAATACTACTCCTATGTATAAGAATATAACTACTATAATACTGCCTCCTATGTACAAGAATATAACTACTATAATACTGCTCCTGTGTACAATATAACTACTATAATACTGCCTCCTATGTACAAGAATATAACTACTATAATACTGCTCTCTATGTACAAGAACATAACTACTATAATACTGCCTCCTATGTACAAGAATATAACTGCTATAATACTGCTCCTATGTACAAGAATATAACTACTATAATACTGCTCCTATGTACAAGAATATAACTACTATAATACTGCCTCCTAAGTACAAGAATATAACTACTATAATACTGCCTCCTATGTACAAGAATATAACTACTATAATACTGCCTCCTGTGTACAGGAATATAACTACTATAATACTGCCTCCTATGTACAAGAATATAACTACTATAATACTGCTCCTATGTACAAGAATATAACTACTATAATACTGCTCCTATGTACAAGAATATTACTGCTATAATACTGCTCCTATGTACAAGAATATAACTACTATAATACTGCTCCTATGTACAAGAATATAACTACTATAATACTGCTCCTATGTACAAGAATATAACTACTGTAATACTGCCTCCTATGTACAAGAATATAACTACTATAATACTGCCTCCTATGTACAAGAATATAACTACTATAATACTGCTCCTATGTACAAGAATATAACAACTATAATACTGCTCCTATGTACAAGAATATAACTACTATAATACTGCCTCCTAAGTACAAGAATATAACTACTATAATACTGCCTCCTATGTACAAGAATATTACTGCTATAATACTGCTCCTATGTACAAGAATATAACTGCTATAATACTGCTCCTATGTAAAAGAATATAACTACTATAATACTGCTCCTGTGTACAAGAATATTACTGCTATAATACTGCCTCCTATGTACAAGAATATAACTACTATAATACTGCTCCTATGTACAAGAATATTACTGCTATAATACTGCCTCTGTATGTTATTGTACAGTTGTTAGATTCCTGCAAGTCTTGGTGAATTGTCCGTTCTGGCTCCTCTGTGTGATCTATGTCTCTCCTCATGTGTACGGTATAGTTTATATACAGCCAATGACTATTTTGTGGTTGATACTTTGTATCATGTCTTATGTCAGGTGTATTGTTCTTTTTGTTTGTTTTTTCCATACTCGTCTGTAGGAGTTATTATTACTGCATTGGTGCAGTTCACTTTCTTACACTTGTCTCCTGATGTGTTTTGTCACCTTGTTCAGGGCCATGAAGGGGTTAATCGTCCCCTGGCTCCTGACGTCCTATAATGCTGCAAGGCACCCACAGTCCGTCATGAGGCCTCTTCTCCTCTTGCCTTCAGATCATTAGAAACCAAGTCCTGCTCGGTGGACGTGGATCCAATCTCAGAAGTGAGTGACTGGGACCTAAGGAAGCGTCCGGGGCTCAGAAGATGAGTGGAGCGTGTCCCCTGATCCCCGGCATACAGATCAGGCCTGGACCTGATGCTCTCATTCATCTCGGTGACCTCTGTGCCTGGATTTTCTGCATCCATGTGACAGGTGCGAGACATTGGGAGAATTCAGACAGGGGGCTCTGAAGGATTTCTCAAGGAGCCCTGGCCATATCCATTAACACTATGCACACCAGGCTCCATTAAAGTCCCACAGAAACAAATAGATTTTTTACCTTTGTGTGGATTTTGCTCATCTGTCTTCTGTACAGGCGCCGCTTATCCTAAGACTAAGCTTTACTTCTTTTACTGATCGTGGGTTACATCATGCTCTAGTCACACTCAGAGCTGCATCCAGAATTCAGGAGGAATGTCCCCGAGCCTAAACCTGGCTCCAGCCCTGTGCTCTAACTGATCTTCTAGAAATCCCTGCACTCTGATAACAGCAGAATTCTGAATGCAGCTCTGGGTGTGATTGGAATAGAGTTGAACCCCCAAGCGTAGAATTTACTTTTTCATTTTAACTCTTTCATTTCCTTCTGTAAAGCAACATATTTCCTTCATTTCACTTTTCTCCCTTGGATATCATCTCACCCAACTTTCTACAGACCCTGAATCTCCTTGTGTTTTATCTCTTCCTGATTGGTGTTTTTGTCTTCACCTCTCTCTACCTTGTTGTCACCGTGGCTGCAATCTATGGGGCCCCCTGGAATAGAACTCCATGATAAATGGCATGCTTAGTACAGGGCCCAGGGAGCATGTCTCCTCTGTATTATTTGCATCTCTGTGTCATGCTCCACCCCCTCAGGCTCTGCTCTAGTCATGCATTCGTTTTTCCTGGAGTGTTCCTTTAAGTTTTCTTTTAGCAGTTCTCTCTGTTCTCCAGTCCCTACCGCTCCAGTCGGGGACTCCTTTAAGCCCCAAGGATCTGTGGCCCTGGCTCCTCCCATCTAATGACCACTTCTACGCTACAGATTTAGCAGACCCTTGTGTCACATTGTCTGCCCGGGCACAGAAGAAATTTGTCTCTCTCCATCAGAGAACAGGCTCAGTGGAAAAGCTCCTCTTATCTCCTCCATGAAAGCAGAATTAACTGTCTTTATTGCAAACTTGTACTGGCTTGAAGAGATTTAAGAAATAAGATCAACTGTCAATCTGCAGGCGCCACCACTCATCCCAGTTATCTGAGATAATCTCCCCCAAACCCCTTATAATGGTCCCCAAATTCAGGACTGTGTGACTGTTCTCAGCCATAGTTTTACAAGAATTAGAGAGGCGATTCCCTAAAAAGAAAGTAGAAACCGCTGGTTTATCACCTCTGATATAAAAAACTACAGTTCACAGATAGAATTAATCTAGAGGTCAGTCAATGTGCACATCCAGAGCTGCACTCACTATTCTGCTGGTGCAGTCACTGTGTACATACATTACTTATCCTGTACTGATCCTGAGTTACATCCTGTATTATACTCCAGAGCTGCACTCACTATTCTGCTGGTGCAATCACTGTGTACATACATTACTTATCCTGTACTGATCCTGAGTTACATCCTGTATTATACTCCAGAGCTGCACTCCCTATTCTGCTGGTGCAGTCACTGTGTACATACATTACTTATCCTGTACTGATCCTGAGTTACATCCTGTATTATACTCCAGAGCTGCACTCACTATTCTGCTGGTGCAATCACTGTGTACATACATTACTTATCCTGTACTGATCCTGAGTTACATCCTGTATTATACTCCAGAGCTGCACTCCCTATTCTGCTGGTGCAGTCACTGTGTACATACATTACTTATCCTGTACTGATCCTGAGTTACATCCTGTATTATACTCCAGAGCTGCACTCACTATTCTGCTGGTGGAGTCACTGTGTACATACATTACTTATCCTGTACTAATCCTGAGTTACATCCTGCATTATACTCCAGAGCTGCACTCACTATTCTGCTGGTGGAGTCACTGTGTACATACATTACTTATCCTGTACTGATCCTGAGTTACATCCTGTATTATACTCCAGAGCTGCACTCACTATTCTGCTGGTGCAGTCACTGTGTACATACATTACTTATCCTGTACTGATCCTGAGTTACATCCTGTATTATACTCCAGAGCTGCACTCACTATTCTGCTGGTGCAGTCACTGTGTACATACATTACTTATCCTGTACTGATCCTCAGTTACATCCTGTATTATACTCCAGAGCTGCACTCACTATTCTGCTGGTGCAGTCACTGTGTACATACATTACTTATCCTGTACTGATCCTGAGTTACATCCTGCATTATACTCCAGAGCTGCACTCACTATTCTGCTGGTGCAGTCACTGTGCACATACATTACTTATCCTGTACTGATCCTGAGTTACATCCTGTATTATACTCCAGATCTGCACTCACTATTCTGCTGGTGCAGTCACTGTGTACATACATTACTTATCCTGTACTAATCCTGAGTTACATCCTGCATTATACTCCAGAGCTGCTCTCACTATTCTGCTGGTGGAGTCACTGTGTACATACATCACTTATCCTGTACTGATCCTGAGTTACATCCTGTATTATACTCCAGAGCTGCACTCACTATTCTGCTGGTGCAGTCACTGTGTACATACATTACTTATCCTGTACTAATCCTGAGTTACATCCTGCATTATACTCCAGAGCTGCTCTCACTATTCTGCTGGTGGAGTCACTGTGTACATACATTACTTATCCTGTACTGATCCTGAGTTACATCCTGTATTATACTCCAGAGCTGCACTCACTGTTCTGCTGGTGCAGTCACTGTGTACATACATTACTTATCCTGTACTGATCCTGAGTTACATCCTGTATTATACTCCAGAGCTGCACTCACTATTCTGCTGGTGCAGTCACTGTGTACATACATTACTTATCCTGTACTGATCCTGAGTTTTACAGCAAGACACGGAGGCTTCGTATTGCTTTCTCCTTCTTTACTGAACCACCAATAGCAGCAAAGAGAAAAAATTTACATACAAGGAACCATAGCAACCAAGGTCCCTCCCCACTGGCCCCTATAATAGGCCGCTCTTCCTCTGTAACTTCCTCTTTCTTTGCTGCTGCCACCAAGTTAAGTACATCTTCTTCTAGGCTTGTGTCTTTGATGTTTTGATGTATATTGCGCTGTTTTCCCAGGGTGACTAACCCTGCTTGCTTGCAGCGCTCCCTTTCCTTTATGTGTTCTACCGATTGCTGGGACTGATAGTTTAGGTTCCCTGCGCTTATCACTGCGCTTGATTGCTTTCATTGCCGCTTCCCCGCGTCTCCCCCCTTTCATTTCCCTTCTCCCTTATCCAGGGAGAGTTCGCTACCACAACCCACTTATTTTGGGCCCAGATGGTCCTACCTGTTGGTTAGTGCGGTTCCCGGTGTTCGGTGGGCGGGTCCTCCGCCCCTGCTGGCTGCCGCGCCGTCTCTGGCACTTCCTGATCAGTGGGGCCGCGAGATCTCGGCGGCCATCTTGCGGTTGGCGGCCGCGATTCGCGGGCTTCTGGGGGGGGCGGAGCTTCAGCGTCTCCTGTCCCTTCCGGTCATTCGCTTCCTGCACTCAGCACGGTCGGCGGCTCCTGCTCCCTCTGCCAGCTAGCGTCCAGCGCTTCTCCCATAGATCGTTGCCCTGCTCAGTGAGTTGCTTATTTATACGGTTTTGCACCTTAGCTAGGCCAGATTGCTGATATGTCGGTACCTACTTCCCCTCATGCTGCCAGTAGGCCCCCCTCCCCCCCTGAGGGATCCATCTCCACTCAGGTGGAGGCTCAGGCCCTGGCCCTGCAGCGCTCGGTATCGGATGCGATCATGGCAGCCATGGGCTCCATGTCATCCATACTTTCACAAACCATTACCCAGGCCCTGTCCGTCCCACCTTCCAATGTACCTGTGCAGGACCCCATGGCCACACCGCAGCCTACCTCCAATGACCCTCCTATTACAGAGGAGGTTTTGACTGGTGCGCATCTTGCCACCCCAGAGACCGTGCTTAGATCACGGAAAAGGGCCTCTTCCCGCCAGGCAGAACGGGCGCGGACATGGAAATGCGCGAGAGCGCAATTATTGGAACTGTCTGACTCTGACAGAGCTTCAGACGAGGAGGCATTTGCGGATATGGATTATGAGGCAGAGGAGGAGGTCACCCCCCCAGTTCAGGGCCCCTCAGCTGCCGCTGCGGCGACCTCCTCTGCCAAGGATGTGGTGTCCCCTGTTAACGCTACCCACTCTGTGGCGGTACTAGATGATTCAGGTGAACCTATGTTCGACCCTGAATCGTTACATCACCCGCGTTCAGCGGAATCGCTCCCCTCCCCTCATGTGGGGGCTTATTTGGAACACTGGGTGCGTCACTCGCTTTCCCGCGAATCACGCAA
>NW_024401019.1:0-10186 GCF_905171765.1 Bufo bufo
TAGTTTGTATGCTGTTGTGTCCTACCCCGTGAAAATGTGCAATGAAGATGGATGCACTATGCTGAGGTATGCATGGCTTCCCCTCCTTGCAGATCAATCCAGACTTTGGATTTTACTGCAAGATTGGATAGCACCAATCCTTCTCCTCTGTTTCAGTGGCATACCTTTGTAGGTCTGTTAGCATGTGTGTCAAATCAGGTGAGGGTGGGTGTAAGACTGCCATTTCCCAATTGTCATGATTCGTTCTATTTGGATTTCTCTTGTCTGTGTCTTTAGCTACACTATCTGCAAGTGCATTTCCTCTTGAAATTCTGTCTTTTCCATTTGTGTGTGCCCTGCAATGTACTATAGCTAGATCTTAATGCAATCTGATTGCGGCCAAGAGATCAGTGACTAGCTGTGCATGTGAGATTCTCTTACCATCCGCTGCAGTGAATCCTCTCCTCTGCCAAATCATTCCATGATCTCATACTACACCATGAGCATATCTGCTGTCTGTGTAAATAGTGACAGGTTTATTGGTGTGTAGTATGCAAGCCCTTGTGAGTGCAATGAGTTCAGCTGCCTGTGCAGACTGGATGGGAATTGGGCTTGTTTCCAAGACTATATCTGGCAGCATGACAATAGCATATGCTGCACAGAATATAGTGTCAATGGGGCAAGAGCATGATCCATCAACCAAAACTTCTGGTGCGTCAGGTATGGGAACAGTTGATAAGTCAGCCCTGGGTCATGTCTCATGATTGAGCACCTGTAGGCAATCATGTGTGTCAGGAAGGACGTCTACTGTTCCTTTCAGCCCTAGTAATGCATTCAAAATAGGTGCTGGTCCTGTAATGTTGGATGCATATTTAATCTGGAGTGAAGGGTTACTGAGCAACAGGATCTCATATCCAGATAATCTTTGCGCTGACATGTGTTGTGTATGTACACCTCTGAGCAAGCCTACAACATCATGTGTAGTGTGCAAGAAGGTTAAATGTCCCAGGGTGAAAGTAGTTGCTAATTCTACCATCATTGCACAGGCTGCAAGGGAACGCAGACATGCCGGCATCCCCTGAACAGAGGTGGGCATAACCTTTGAGAAAAACGCACAAGGACGCAACTTGCCTCCGTGTTCTTGTGTCAGTACCCCCGCCATGGTTTTACAATTTTGGCATGCAAACATGTGGAAGGGCATATTATAGTCAGGGAGGCCCAGCCCTGGACTCGACATGAGTGAACATTTCAGATAATCAAATGCATTGTACATTTCAGAAGACCATTTAATCAGATCTGGATTTTCTTCCAGAGTGGCTTGCCTCAAAACATTGTCATAATAGGAGCAATCAGGAATCCATTGTCTACAGTAGTTTATCATACCAAGGAAAGATAACATTTCTTTTTTGGTGTGCGGGGTGACCAAACCCGCAATAGACTGGACTCTTTCTGCGCTGATTCTCCTTTCACCTTTTGTGAGGACAAAACCCAACTATTCAACCTGCATTTTACACCATTGCATTTTCTTAAGTGCCACTTTGTGACCACATCCTGACAACCATTTTAACAGTGATAAACCATCCTGAATGCTGGCCTCCGCTGACATGCTACACAGTAACAAATCATCGACATATTGCAGCAGTACAGAACCTTGGGGGGGGTACCATGGTTTTAACGTGGCTTGGAGGACTATGCTGTACACTACAGGTGAATCAGCATTTCCCTGATTCATTCTGCACCAGGTCAGTTGACGTCCGTCAAAGGAAAAAGCAAAAAGTAGTCTGGTTGCCTTATCAACTGGGATAGAGAAGAAAGCATTCTTCAGATCTATCACACTGAAATAGACAGCGTCTGCAGGAATTGCAGAAAGAAGTGAGGTGACATCTGGGACAATAGGAGCAATAGGCACAATGATATTATTTATTGCCCTTAAATCCTGTACAAAGCGGGTAGTACCATCTGCCTTTGTCACTGGATTCACGGGCGTGCTGTAGGGTGAAATCACCTCTTCCAGGATTCCCTTTTGTAGGAATTCTTCTATCATTGGCCTAAGTCCATCAAGTTTCTCTTTTGACAGTGGGTATTGTTTCTGATATACAGGTGTACTGCCTTTTTTGATGGTTGCTTTGTATGGTGTGCAGTCAATGAATCCTGTGTCATAGTCCCCCTTTGCCCATAATGATGGGTCTATATCCTCTAATTCTGAGTGATCTTGTAAATTTGTAAAGATCAGAGGTGTGGGGGTTATTATGGGCAAAGCATCAGAGTATACACTGATGCCATTGTTCTCAACAGTGATTTGCAATTCTAACTTAATGAATAAGTCTCTTCCCAGAAGACTCACAGGACATTCAGGCATAATGCTAAAAGCATGATCTGTAATGTATTCCCTATCAATGGTTTCTACTGGTAAGGAATCTGTTCTGTATGTCCTTGTCAGTACCCCATTTATTCCCATAGGGGGCGCACACTTCCTTAAAGGCCCATTGTACATTGAACTGTTTAACACACTAGAGGTAGCTCCACTGTTTATCATAAATCCCACTTTCCTACCTCCTATTCTAAGTAGAATTACTGGTGTGTCCTTCCAATGTGATGTGACCTGTGTGAAAGTTGGGGTTTGTCCCTCCGGGTATCCTCAGTATGAGTTTTGCTGATGCCAATCTAATGGGAATCTGGGCTGACTCTGTGAACCTTGTCTGTGGTTTATCTGACTTGGTTGATTATTTTGTAACTGAGTGTCAGGTTTCTGTGTGTTGTAGTCCTGACCCCTCCCATCCCTTCTGGGTGCGCGGCATTGCCGTGCCCAATGTCCTTCCTTTTTACAGTTATAACAACAATTATTTGGCAATGAGTCATGTCTTCCATTGTAGGGTCTGCTGTTATTTCCACCCCTCCTCCCCCTGCCCCTGCCTCTGCCACTATATGCGTGTGTGGGGGATGTTGCTTTCCTTATCTCAAAGCATCCTGCTGCTTCCTTTTCAAAGAGATGTTTCTCAAACTCGTCAGTTGTATCTGAGGTCCAAGAGGACACATTTTGTTTCACAGTTAAGATCAATTTGTCTGACAAATTGTTCACAAATGTGGAGATAATCAAACTATCATTGTCACGCACAGGTAGCCCGGCCTCAGTCTTCCAGCAATCAATGAATCTTTTCCAGAATTCAGTGACCGATTCAAAAGATTTCTGTTTGCAGGCCACTGCTAGGGGCAATGAAGATTTTTGTTTGAATACCTCATTCATATGGTCCTCAATCTCCACCCATATTCTTTTCTGACCCTCTTCTGTATTACATACATAATCTGGAGCTTCACCACGTTGTGCAATAATAGATATGGATTTGACCTTCTCCCAATCCCATGTTGTGTGTGTCCCTATAATACTATCCAGGATAAGCCTTAAATCTTCCTGTGTATAGTTTTGCCCTTTACAGGCTTTTTTTTAGGTATGTAATAGTCCCCAGTGGGGCTATGGAAGGTTTGGGACAATATGTAATAATTTTGTTGAGATCCTCTATTTCCATGGGCTTTTTTACTAAGTGTTGTCCTACTGTTAGAAAGGGAGCGATTATTTGGACTCCCTCTTTTGATTCACCCTGTTCTGTTTCATCTTTCATTCTACTTATACTGCGTGTAGTATAACTAGTATGCGGTGTGCCAGTAATTAGACTGCGCTCTATTATGTTTCCAAATGTTGGCGTGGGGGGTCGGTATTTTTCTTCTAGTTTTAATGGTATAACTGCTTTTACAGCATCTTCCTCAATCTGAGTCAGAACTGGGTACAGAGGTGCCGTGGGGGTGGATTTATTATAAGGTGGAGGGGATTTCTGACTTCTCTTCTTTGTGCCTACCTCCTGTTCTATTTCATGTAGAGTCCTATCATTTTTGGGATCTTTTAGATTCTTATTCTTTTTGCTATTACCTGCATCATACCAGTGGGGGGCTATATCCAGCCACTGTTCTCCTCCCCTGGACATGTACTCCATGTCCCAGGTAGGATCAGCATCGAAATGCGGCCAGGCTGTTTTATCACCTAGACATAGTCCTTTGACCATATCCATATGACAAATGCTATTATCACAGTCCCTGGGGAATGGATCTGCAGCATCCATTACCTCAGTCCAGCCTGCTAGATTATCTACCCACGGGTTGATCAGGTAATAGTTTGTAGGACTAACACGAGCTACATAGATTTTGCAAGTCTCTCCTGGTTCTGGTTTAGGGAATTTAGTTTTAGACCCTTGTCCTCCCATGTTAGTATTTATAGTTCAAAGAATAAGTGAGACAATCGCTGTCAGGACTGACTGTACTGAACCATAAAGGCGCCTACAAAACCTGTCAACTTGACCAGCTGATTTGTATCTTAATGTCTCTCTATACTCTTTGGACCCCTATCGACTATTGTTGTTTCGGACCGCCACTTGCGTTCATATTTTCCGGGTCAACAGATCACTCCTAGCCGAAAAAATGGGGCGTCTTGCAGTCCTCCACAACACAAACAATTTTACACATTAACAGTAGTCAACCCAAAATACATCAATTTAACAATAACAGTGGGATGTGACCGTACACTTACCACCCGGTCAGTATCTCACACAAACAGATAATCTTATCACTTCTAAGATACTTATACTAAATATATATATATATATATATATATATATATATAAGAGTTAATCGAAGCTTGTAACCTTCTGTTCCTAGGACAGAATTTCTTTAGTGCACTTAATATCTACCTACGGTGACATGGATTCCCAGAATCCCTTTTTTAATCACCTTTTAGCTCCCTGAGCTTTTGCCTGTGTCCCGGACACAGCAACCTACCGAAATCATAAATAGATGGTTCAACTTACTTGGGTCGAGACGTGGCCAGTGCCCTCGGATCAGACGGAGGACAAAAATTGATGTCTTTCACAGCGGACCCGAGGATGGCCCTCTCGATCCCGGACGAGCCCCCAAAGCTGTTGGGAAATTTGGACTCTTTGCCTATTGTGTCCCTGACACAAGACTTTTCGGTGGTAAGCTTGAATTAAGTCTTTTCTGGTACCAGGAGGGTGAATCAGATTTAACACCAAACACGTGCTTTGTTCCAATTCACTCTGGTTTATTCCTTGCTGGCAAACACTTGATAAAGGGGGGTTGAACTTCCTTTACATCCAATCATATGTTAGCATTTGTTTTAACCTATAGCATGAATACACATGAGCTCTGCATTAACATAATAGATGACTCATAGTAACAGCATTTAACCAATTAGGTATAGACACATATGGAGTATGAATTGAGTGAAGATGACCTTATAAGGTAAGACTGCTCAAACTAAGGAATGTATGGGCCTCTTCTAAACTGGACAGGACGTTTCTCAAATTCCACAAAGGGGGAGGGGGGGAATCTTGGAACAGTGCATTGACCAGATGTAATCGTAATACACATTGCTAAAACAGACAAAATGGAGTTACTTATACCCCATCAGAGATCATACAAGAAATGAAGGACTCTAACATAATCCGGGACAGTCACAGTCCCTGGGCTGCGCCCCTAGTTCTTGTTCGTAAAAAAGATGGCAGCATTAGGTTCTACGTGGACTATAGAAAAATCTATCAAATCACCCACAAAGACGCTTATCCGTTGCCACGCATTGAAGAGTCTTTGACTGCCCTGGGGTCATCAGCTTACGTCTCGACTCTGGACTTAACCAGTGGATACTCGCAGGTACCTATGGCCCCGGAAGACCGGGAAAAGACCGCTTTCACTACGCATATGGACTGTGTAACGCTCCAGGGACATTCCAGCGGTTGATGGTGCGTTGTTTAGGCCATAAGAACTTTGAGACTGTATTGCTATACTTGTATGACGTCATTATCTACTCCAAGACATATGAGGATCATTTAAAGCATCTGGCCGAAGTGTTTCAAGTCCTCGCTAAATATGGCCTTAAAATCAAGCCATCCAAGTGCCATCTACTGAAACCAGCTGTAAAGTACCTGGGCCATGTTGTTAGTGCAGAAGGAGTTCAGCCTGATCCTGATAAACTTGCTGCTGTCCGTAATTGGCCGACTCCTTCTACCATGAAAGAGGTGAGAAGTTTCCTCAGTTTTGCAGGATATTACAGACGCTTCAGCCCGCATTTTGCACAGATTGCGGATCCGATCCAGGAACTCCTGAGGGGGCATCCCAAAAAGAGTCCAAAGACTCCTATCCCTGTTGAATGGAATGAAGAACGGGAGATTGCCTTCCAGCTCCTAAAGAAGAAGCTGACTGAACCCCCTGGCCTGGGAGCCGTGTTGGCTCAGGTGCAAGACAATAAAGAGAGGGTGATTGCCTACGCCAGCAGATCCCTGATGGGAGCTGAGAAAAACGATCAGAATTATAGTTCCTTCAAGCTAGAGTTCCTTGCTTTGGTGTGGGCTGTGACTGAAAAATTCAAGGACTACCTTGCTGCCACTCCGTTTGTCACCTTCACTGACAACAATCCCCTGGCGCACCTGAATCAGCCAAGTTAGGGGCTCTGGAACAAAGATGGGCCTCCCGCCTTGCCAACTATGACTTCACTGTGAAATACCGGGCAGGCCGCTCAAATGATAATCCTGATGCCCTGTCTGGCTTCCCACTACAGAAGCACCAGATGAACCAAAAGATGCCTGGGAAGAGGTGGAGATGCCAGCGTTTTACAATAAGTTTGCTCAGCAAGATAATGTTCACACTGAAAATAACTCGGCTGCTGATCCCTCTCCACCGACTAATCCTGAGTCCAGAGGCGAACAAAAAAGGTGGATTAAGCTCCAGTCAGAAAGTAGAGTCCTAGGTGAACTGCTCGACTTCCTTACTAGTGGAAGAACTCCTGAAAGAGTCCGCAGGAAGAGTGCAGACCCAGAACTATTGAAATTGTGGAGACATCACCACCAACTCTTCCTTCAAAAAGGCCTGTTGCTAAGAAGGAGCCTGGATCCAGTGTCCTGCGATAGGGTGTACCAGATCCTCATACCACGTCGAGACGCCAGTCTTGTATTAGAGATGTATCACAACCGGTCTGGACATTTCGGTGTGCAGAAAACTGAGGCCACCATTCGCAGAAGGTTCTATTGGATTGGGATGAGAGAAGACATTGAAAAATGGTGCCGGGAATGTACTGCCTGTGCCGTCGAGAGAAGTGAACGACATGACCAGAGAGCGCCTCTCCATCCTATCGTGAGTAAGGCTCCCCTGGAGCTTGTTGCCATTGATTATGTGAAGTTGGAGCCAAGTCGCTCAGGTTATACGTATGCCATGACCATTATTGATCACTTCACTAAGTTTGTTGTAGCAGTGCCTGTGAAGGACCTGACAGCCAAGACTGCGGCAGAAACATTCTGGAAGCATTTCCTCCTGCCCTACGGCTGCCCAGAGAGAATTCTCACTGACCAGGGGCCTGCGTTTGAATCACAGTTGTTCCAGGAGATGAGCCTGCTACATAACTGCCAGAAGGTCCGGACCAGCGCCTATCATCCGCAAGGTAACGGACTCTGTGAAAAAATGAATCAAACTCTCATCGAAATGTTGAGAGCAGTGCCCCCTGAGACAAGGGGTAATTGGCCTACTCTGCTGCCACAACTTATGTATACATATAACAATACCATTCACTGCTCCACCGGGTACACACCCTTCTATTTGATGTTCGGCCCTTAAGAAAGGCTGCCTGCTGACCACTCCCTTTACGTGCAAGTACCCGATGTCATCAACCCACTGCCAAAGACTGATTGGGTGGTGGAACATCAAAGACGTCTCCTTAATGCCAAAGAGATTGTTCAGGAGCGCATGGAAAGTGCCCGAGAGCGGCAGCAGAGAGACTATTACCTGGCTGCTCATGCAGAACCACTTGCTATGGGAGACGTGGTGTGGTTGGGGAATAACCACCGGACTAGCAAGCTGGACAGTAAGTGGGAGAGGACTCCCTACGTCATAACTGCTATTCCTAATGCTGAGACCCACGTTTACCAAATTTCCAGAGAAGGTAAAGGCTCCCAGATCGTACACAGGAATCGTTTAAAGGCCTGCATAGAAGGAGAAACTGCAGCAGGGGGCATTGAGCCGGAGTTTCCTGAGCCAGAGTCATCAGTCCAACCTGTTGATCCTATGCAGGCCGTTGAGAACCTGTTACATTACAAAGAGCCACTTCATTGGTTCCTCACACCCTGGTTGAACTTGGTGGTACTGGCTCCAGTTCCTGCTAGTCCTCAACCCCAGGAGGACCTGTCCCAGGGTATACCTGAAAGGGCTCCAGAACCTGCGGATTCCTCTGACCCTCCTGAGCCAAGGCAGGAAGAGTCTCTGCCAGTAAGGAGATCCATGCAGCCTACTAAGGGGCACCAACCTGTGAGATTCGGAGACTACATTGTTGACCAGAGTAACTCCTCCCGGGAAACCCCTGTTTAACTGTCTACAAGACCCGGGTATGGACTCATTTCGTTCTTTTGAGCCTCCAAGAACATATGTCATATTTGTATTTTATTATTATGGACTATCCTGGTTATTCCTGATACGCTGTATCAGGTCAGCGCACCTGTTCCCTATATTATCCTGTGTGAAGAGAACGACGCCCCTTTTCACCGCACTTGTTCCTTTGCCAGCGGAGCTGCCTGATATTTTCCTTGCAAATGTAGTGTTTGTTGTGTATGCCTGCTTTGCATTTTTGTCTTTCAGGTCACAGTTTCCAGCTAGGCGGGCCCCCTGTGTTGCGCTGAGGACGGGCAAACCTCAAAGTAGCTGTGTATGTAGTGTCCCACTACGTAAGGGTGGGCACTACTAAGGGTCATGTTGCCCTACCTCCTGTGGGAAATTGCTATGGTATTTTATATTGCATTGTAATGTATAATGTCATGTTAATTCCTGTGTACCAGGCCTGTTAGGGGTGTAGTTTCTCCTCCCAAGCTGTAGAGGGAGCTAGGGAACCCCCTAGTATATATAGTTAGGCCCAGACAGGAAAGAGTTAGTGCAGTTTAATCCAGGGGGCTAAGTAGCTCAGTCCAGCCTGCCTGAAGTTCCTGAGCCAGATAAGCTCAGAAGTTAATCCAGGAGAAGGGTTTGCCTCCTGAAGATATCTAGCACCTTAAAAAGTACAGAACAGAGCCACTGTACTCCAGCCAAGTAGAAATCTGAAGGGCAGAAGGATATTTACAGCAAGAGGATTTATAACAGAGGAAGTTTTCCTTACCCAAGGATAAAGTCAGCTATAGGGCATACGGGCCTTGGAGAAAAACAGATAGGATTCTGAGGAAAGTACAGCCTGATCTGTAAGTGTTAAACCCTCTGAGTATCTTGCAAAGACTTTGCCTGCCATTTGTATGAAGCCTGCCTGTTAGCAACATTTTACATGTGGAACTAACTGAAACCTGTACATAGTTGGACTGTTCAGTAAAAAGAAGTTCTGGTTCACTACAACTTTGTGTACCTCAATTATTCCTACAACAAATGGGTGTGCCACCGTTACCGGCACTGGCGTCATGAACTATAAGGGATCTAGCCACAGGCACACTAAACCTGCAACACCCAGGGCACCTCACCTACTACCTGGCCTAATCTCTATACACTGAGAGTGCCCCAGAGGATCCATGTGCCAGCCTCTCCATCACTGCTGTACGCCTGCCCAGGGTATATAAAAACTGTGAGTACCAAGAGCAACCCTTGGTTTGTTAACTACCCCTGTGACCTCACATTTCGCTATCCCTGAAGGACTGGCCTACTGCAACCATCTAAAACATTATGGGCGAGGGCCTGCTGGTGACCCTCTAAAACATTAGGGGTGAGTGTCTGCTGCTGAGCTGACCCTCTAAAACATTAAGGGCGAGGGCCTGCTGTTGATCTGACCATCTAAAATATTAGGGGAGAGGGCCTGCTGCTGATCTGACTATCTAAAACATTAGGGGTGATTGTCTGCTGCTGAGCTGACCCTCTAAATCATTAAGAGGGAGGGCCTGCTGCTGATCTGACCCTCTAAAACATTAGGGTGAGGGTTTGCTGCTGAGCTGACCCTCTAAAACATTAGGGCCGAGGGTATGCTGCTGATCTGATCATCTAAAACATTAGGGGCGAGGGCCTGCTGCTGAGCCGACCGTCTAAAACATTAGGGGCAAGGGCCTGCTGGTGATCATCTAAAACATTAGTGGAGAAGGTCTGCTGCTGTGTTGACCCTCTAAAACATTAGGGGCGAGGGCCTGCTGCTGATCTGACC
>NW_024401020.1:0-10175 GCF_905171765.1 Bufo bufo
AAAGACCAGCACTCCGTAATTCCAATGATGAAAAAAAGTTTTCTTTTTATTCGTCACCCATGTGTGACGCGCGTTTCGACACTAGTTTGTGTCTTTATCAAAGTACAGGTGATAACAGCTCATCGTAGTTTACAAATGGCATCATTATATACAATTCAAATAACCCGCCTCTTGACCACGTAAGCAGTCACATGGCGAGGGGCGGGCTGAGCCGTCCCCGGCCATGTGACCAGTCACGGGGCCAGAGCGTCATACTGCTAGGCAACCCAACCAAACAAACTAGTCAAGAGTGGAGTGCGGTAAGATAAGTATCTAATCCATATGTTATTATTTTATCAAGGCAATTTTAGATCCCTTACACATCTCATATATATGCTCCATGGATAGCGATACATTATAATTCGAACATCACCCCCTCATACAAAAACAAATATATGGTCACGGAGACAATGATGTCAGTCACACGATACATCATATGGCATAGCACCGTTGTCTCAGCTACAAAAAATGTTATAAAAGTATATTACATATCACGGGAAATAGGTTGTGCTGCAGTATTCAAAAAGATTCATGGCAGGTTCAGACATTTATGGAGAACCGCGGTATCAATATTTGATTACAAAGCAATAGCATGCATAAATACAAAGTGACAGACCACAATTATCTATCACACACATATTGGATCAGAGAAAACAATTAAGTGAATATTCCTTATTTAAACCTTTGGGCGCAAGCGTCTCAAGTCGATGGATCCAATATGCTTCACGCTGGTGGAGCATCTGGATCCGATTTCCTCCACGTCGAGGTAAGGTTACTTCTTCTAGAATTTGAAAACGCAATTGTGAGATGCGGTGATTTTTTTCTTTAAAATGTTGGGGAATAGGTAGCAAAATATTTTCTTTCCTAATTGTGGACTTATGTTTTGCTACCCGGTCCTTCATACGCATTGTCGTTTCCCCAACATAGCACAACCCACAGGGACATTTTTCATCATTGGAATTACGGAGTGCTGGTCTTTATACTGCAAATATTCGGGTATCTACCTCTTGACCGCGCACCTGGACTGCGACTGATGCGCAGTGCCGCCCATTTATTTATTTCATTGATTTCCTTGATTTTTTGGAGCGTGCACGTGCAGTCGAGCTCAAACGTACAGATGAGCACCTACGGCTATGATGAGGAGGAAGCTCGTGCAATAGTAGCACGAATTGATTCATCGGCAGAGTTCCTGAGAATACCCCCAGGTGAACTGAGAAGCCGTGATTTTGAGAGAAGATGTTTTGCTACCCGGTCCTTCATACGCATTGTCGTTTCCCCAACATAGCACAACCCACAGGGACATTTAAGTAGATAAATCACAAAACTGCTATCACATGTGAAGTGACCCCGAATGGGGATTTGCTGTCCTGTCTGTGGGTGTGCTATGTTGGAGCCTTTAATCACATTGGAGCAGTGAACACAGTTAAGACAGGGAAATGTTCCCTTCCTAACTGTAGAGAAAGTGAGCTGTCGCTGAGGCATCCTGTCACTCCCTACATCTGCTCGGACAATCATGTCCCTAATATTTTTATTTCGCTTGAAACACATCATGGGACGGTCCCTAAATTCCTGAATCTCAGGATATGATTTTTGTAAGATGTTCCAGTGTTTATAGATGACAGCCTTAACTCGGTCCATCCAAGGATGGTATTTTACCACTAACGGTATTCTTTGTCCCTTGTCTTTCCTTTCTGTGGGATTTTTTTTCTTATCCAGCTGCTGGTGTAATAGATAGGGCGGATAGCCTCTGTCTATAAATTTCTCAGTCATCTCCCGTAACCTGAGGACACGTGTGTCCTGATCCATGACAATATTGGCCACTCTTCTGTATTGCGAGTATGGCAGAGATTTTTTAACAGTAGATGGGTGATTACTTTGGAATGACAAGAGACTATTTCTGTCAGTTTTTTTGACATACAAGTCAGTGGTAATTCTATTGTCAGTTCCCCTAATCACCCATGTGTCAAGGAAGGAGACACGTTGTGTATCTTGGTGCAGGGTAAATTTCAACTCTGGTCTTATATTATTAATGTAATCCACAAAGGTCATAAGGGTCTCAGTGCTGCACCGCCATATGCAAAAAACGTCATCTATAAAACGTTTCCAAAATATGCAATGATTTTGATACAGCTCACTTGGGTAAATATATTCTCTCTCAAAGTGTGCCATATAGCAATTTGCATATGGCGGTGCAGCATTGGACCCCATCGCGGTCCCGCACCGCTGCTGGAAAAAAGTGTCCTGAAATAAAAAATAATTTCGACGTAAGACAATGGACAGTAAGGAAATAAAAAATTCTTTTTCATGTACCGAGTATAGGCTGTCATTCAGTAACTTCTGGACAGATTCCAGACCTTTTTCATGCGTTATACTTGTATATAAACTGCAGACGTCTAGAGTGACCAGGATGCAATCATGCGACAGCTCAATTTCCCGTACTGTCTCCAAAAAATGTTGGGTATCCCTCAGGTAGGAAGGGGCCTTTTTTGTAAGTGGAGTCAACACTTTGTCGAGAAATATTGCAGGGGGAGATAGGACTGAATCACTAGCTGCAACAATGGGGCGACCCGGAGGCTTATCCAGGGATTTATGCACTTTTGGTAGTGTATAAAATACGGGTGTCACAGGGTGTTGGTTGATCAAGAACTCCGCTAATTTTTTATCAATAACATGGTGTAATACATTTTGGTCAACCAAAGTCTGTAGCTCCCGTTTTATTGTCCAGACCGGATCCCCCTGCAATATTTCATAGACATTGTGGTCAGATAATTGTTCCTGAATCTCCCTAACATAATAATCTTTATCAAGTATGACAAGGGCACCGCCTTTGTCCGCAGGCTTAAAGACCAGGGAGTCATCATCAGTCAGATGATTGACCACCTGCCTCTCCTCCGCGGACAAATTATGGTGGATATAGTAATCACCTTTCTTAAAATCTGCAAGCAATGTGGCAATATCACGTTGTACAAGATGTATATACGTTTCACTAGGGTGGTAAACCTTTGGGGGCATATAATGGCTCTTAAGCCTTAAGCCAAATTGCTGTAAATTTAATGAAGGTTGTAAATTTACAATAGGGACCGGATCATGCATAGGAACTTTTGAAAAATGGCTTTTAAGCCGTATGCTCCGAAAAAAGCGGTTTAAATCCATGTCCAGTCCAAATGTATCCAGACTCGTGGTCGGACTGAAGGATAATCCCTTTTCGAGAAGTCCAATTTGGAGTGGAGAGAGATTCTTAGAGGATAGGTTTAACACTAAGGTGGGCTGAGTACCTGTGACCGGGTTAGACGTGGGGCTTCGGCGTCCCCGATGATGGTGTCGACCTGAGCGCCGGGTATTGGCCTTCTTGGGCGTCTGCGTGCTCCTAAAAAATTGCGCTGACCTGTTGTGGAGTCGCTCCCAGAGTCGGATGAAGCTGTACCCGCTCTGCGGCCGGGTCGACGCGGTGGTTGAGATGTAGCAGTGCCGGCCTTGTCCTGCCATCTGTAGACTTGATTTCTTTTGTGCGCTTTGTACTCTGTATAGAGCTTTGTAATTCGGCACATTGTTTATCAATCTTATCTTTCAGGATATCAAAATCCTCCTTTTTGAGACAGTCTCTTAGTTGGAACTCAATAGTACTGATGCCTTCTTGTCACTCGGCAATAGCGTTGGTCAGGTGTTCAATCGTCAGAACTATAATGTCCAAGGAACACTTATTTAAAATACTGGCAAAGCGGGCACAGTATTCAACACTTTCACGGAAAAAAGTTGGTCGGAGGTTCACTCTTAATCCACGTGGGATGCGTTTAGAGCGGTGATACTCCGCTAGTGTGGTGGCATGCAATTGTAGTGATACCAAATGCTTGGAGGTTCTCTCAAAATCACGGCTTCTCAGTTCACCTGGGGGTATTCTCAGGAACTCTGCCGATGAATCAATTCGTGCTACTATTGCACGAGCTTCCTCCTCATCATAGCCGTAGGTGCTCATCTGTACGTTTGAGCTCGACTGCACGTGCACGCTCCAAAAAATCAAGGAAATCAATGAAATAAATAAATGGGCGGCACTGCGCATCAGTCGCAGTCCAGGTGCGCGGTCAAGAGGTAGATACCCGAATATTTGCAGTATAAAGACCAGCACTCCGTAATTCCAATGATGAAAAAAAGTTTTCTTTTTATTCGTCACCCATGTGTGACGCGCGTTTCGACACTAGTTTGTGTCTTTATCAAAGTACAGGTGATAACAGCTCATCGTAGTTTACAAATGGCATCATTATATACAATTCAAATAACCCGCCTCTTGACCACGTAAGCAGTCACATGGCGAGGGGCGGGCTGAGCCGTCCCCGGCCATGTGACCAGTCACGGGGCCAGAGCGTCATACTGCTAGGCAACCCAACCAAACAAACTAGTCAAGAGTGGAGTGCGGTAAGATAAGTATCTAATCCATATGTTATTATTTTATCAAGGCAATTTTAGATCCCTTACACATCTCATATATATGCTCCATGGATAGCGATACATTATAATTCGAACATCACCCCCTCATACAAAAACAAATATATGGTCACGGAGACAATGATGTCAGTCACACGATACATCATATGGCATAGCACCGTTGTCTCAGCTACAAAAAATGTTATAAAAGTATATTACATATCACGGGAAATAGGTTGTGCTGCAGTATTCAAAAAGATTCATGGCAGGTTCAGACATTTATGGAGAACCGCGGTATCAATATTTGATTACAAAGCAATAGCATGCATAAATACAAAGTGACAGACCACAATTATCTATCACACACATATTGGATCAGAGAAAACAATTAAGTGAATATTCCTTATTTAAACCTTTGGGCGCAAGCGTCTCAAGTCGATGGATCCAATATGCTTCACGCTGGTGGAGCATCTGGATCCGATTTCCTCCACGTCGAGGTAAGGTTACTTCTTCTAGAATTTGAAAACGCAATTGTGAGATGCGGTGATTTTTTTCTTTAAAATGTTGGGGAATAGGTAGCAAAATATTTTCTTTCCTAATTGTGGACTTATGTTTTGCTACCCGGTCCTTCATACGCATTGTCGTTTCCCCAACATAGCACAACCCACAGGGACATTTTTCATCATTGGAATTACGGAGTGCTGGTCTTTATACTGCAAATATTCGGGTATCTACCTCTTGACCGCGCACCTGGACTGCGACTGATGCGCAGTGCCGCCCATTTATTTATTTCATTGATTTCCTTGATTTTTTGGAGCGTGCACGTGCAGTCGAGCTCAAACGTACAGATGAGCACCTACGGCTATGATGAGGAGGAAGCTCGTGCAATAGTAGCACGAATTGATTCATCGGCAGAGTTCCTGAGAATACCCCCAGGTGAACTGAGAAGCCGTGATTTTGAGAGAACCTCCAAGCATTTGGTATCACTACAATTGCATGCCACCACACTAGCGGAGTATCACCGCTCTAAACGCATCCCACGTGGATTAAGAGTGAACCTCCGACCAACTTTTTTCCGTGAAAGTGTTGAATACTGTGCCCGCTTTGCCAGTATTTTAAATAAGTGTTCCTTGGACATTATAGTTCTGACGATTGAACACCTGACCAACGCTATTGCCGAGTGCCAAGAAGGCATCAGTACTATTGAGTTCCAACTAAGAGACTGTCTCAAAAAGGAGGATTTTGATATCCTGAAAGATAAGATTGATAAACAATGTGCCGAATTACAAAGCTCTATACAGAGTACAAAGCGCACAAAAGAAATCAAGTCTACAGATGGCAGGACAAGGCCGGCACTGCTACATCTCAACCACCGCGTCGACCCGGCCGCAGAGCGGGTACAGCTTCATCCGACTCTGGGAGCGACTCCACAACAGGTCAGCGCAATTTTTTAGGAGCACGCAGACGCCCAAGAAGGCCAATACCCGGCGCTCAGGTCGACACCATCATCGGGGACGCCGAAGCCCCACGTCTAACCCGGTCACAGGTACTCAGCCCACCTTAGTGTTAAACCTATCCTCTAAGAATCTCTCTCCACTCCAAATTGGACTTCTCGAAAAGGGATTATCCTTCAGTCCGACCACGAGTCTGGATACATTTGGACTGGACATGGATTTAAACCGCTTTTTTCGGAGCATACGGCTTAAAAGCCATTTTTCAAAAGTTCCTATGCATGATCCGGTCCCTATTGTAAATTTACAACCTTCATTAAATTTACAGCAATTTGGCTTAAGGCTTAAGAGCCATTATATGCCCCCAAAGGTTTACCACCCTAGTGAAACGTATATACATCTTGTACAACGTGATATTGCCACATTGCTTGCAGATTTTAAGAAAGGTGATTACTATATCCACCATAATTTGTCCGCGGAGGAGAGGCAGGTGGTCAATCATCTGACTGATGATGACTCCCTGGTCTTTAAGCCTGCGGACAAAGGCGGTGCCCTTGTCATACTTGATAAAGATTATTATGTTAGGGAGATTCAGGAACAATTATCTGACCACAATGTCTATGAAATATTGCAGGGGGATCCGGTCTGGACAATAAAACGGGAGCTACAGACTTTGGTTGACCAAAATGTATTACACCATGTTATTGATAAAAAATTAGCGGAGTTCTTGATCAACCAACACCCTGTGACACCCGTATTTTATACACTACCAAAAGTGCATAAATCCCTGGATAAGCCTCCGGGTCGCCCCATTGTTGCAGCTAGTGATTCAGTCCTATCTCCCCCTGCAATATTTCTCGACAAAGTGTTGACTCCACTTACAAAAAAGGCCCCTTCCTACCTGAGGGATACCCAACATTTTTTGGAGACAGTACGGGAAATTGAGCTGTCGCATGATTGCATCCTGGTCACTCTAGACGTCTGCAGTTTATATACAAGTATAACGCATGAAAAAGGTCTGGAATCTGTCCAGAAGTTACTGGATGACAGCCTATACTCGGTACATGAAAAAGAATTTTTTATTTCCTTACTGTCCATTGTCTTACGTCGAAATTATTTTTTATTTCAGGACACTTTTTTCCAGCAGCGGTGCGGGACCGCGATGGGGTCCAATGCTGCACCGCCATATGCAAATTGCTATATGGCACACTTTGAGAGAGAATATATTTACCCAAGTGAGCTGTATCAAAATCATTGCATATTTTGGAAACGTTTTATAGATGACGTTTTTTGCATATGGCGGTGCAGCACTGAGACCCTTATGACCTTTGTGGATTACATTAATAATATAAGACCAGAGTTGAAATTTACCCTGCACCAAGATACACAACGTGTCTCCTTCCTTGACACATGGGTGATTAGGGGAACTGACAATAGAATTACCACTGACTTGTATGTCAAAAAAACTGACAGAAATAGTCTCTTGTCATTCCAAAGTAATCACCCATCTACTGTTAAAAAATCTCTGCCATACTCGCAATACAGAAGAGTGGCCAATATTGTCATGGATCAGGACACACGTGACCTCAGGTTACGGGAGATGACTGAGAAATTTATAGACAGAGGCTATCCGCCCTATCTATTACACCAGCAGCTGGATAAGATAAAAAATCCCACAGAAAGGAAAGACAAGGGACAAAGAATACCGTTAGTGGTAAAATACCATCCTTGGATGGACCGAGTTAAGGCTGTCATCTATAAACACTGGAACATCTTACAAAAATCATATCCTGAGATTCAGGAATTTAGGGACCGTCCCATGATGTGTTTCAAGCGAAATAAAAATATTAGGGACATGATTGTCCGAGCAGATGTAGGGAGTGACAGGATGCCTCAGCGACAGCTCACTTTCTCTACAGTTAGGAAGGGAACATTTCCCTGTCTTAACTGTGTTCACTGCTCCAATGTGATTAAAGGCTCCAACATAGCACACCCACAGACAGGACAGCAAATCCCCATTCGGGGTCACTTCACATGTGATAGCAGTTTTGTGATTTATCTACTTAAATGTCCCTGTGGGTTGTGCTATGTTGGGGAAACGACAATGCGTATGAAGGACCGGGTAGCAAAACATAAGTCCACAATTAGGAAAGAAAATATTTTGCTACCTATTCCCCAACATTTTAAAGAAAAAAATCACCGCATCTCACAATTGCGTTTTCAAATTCTAGAAGAAGTAACCTTACCTCGACGTGGAGGAAATCGGATCCAGATGCTCCACCAGCGTGAAGCATATTGGATCCATCGACTTGAGACGCTTGCGCCCAAAGGTTTAAATAAGGAATATTCACTTAATTGTTTTCTCTGATCCAATATGTGTGTGATAGATAATTGTGGTCTGTCACTTTGTATTTATGCATGCTATTGCTTTGTAATCAAATATTGATACCGCGGTTCTCCATAAATGTCTGAACCTGCCATGAATCTTTTTGAATACTGCAGCACAACCTATTTCCCGTGATATGTAATATACTTTTATAACATTTTTTGTAGCTGAGACAACGGTGCTATGCCATATGATGTATCGTGTGACTGACATCATTGTCTCCGTGACCATATATTTGTTTTTGTATGAGGGGGTGATGTTCGAATTATAATGTATCGCTATCCATGGAGCATATATATGAGATGTGTAAGGGATCTAAAATTGCCTTGATAAAATAATAACATATGGATTAGATACTTATCTTACCGCACTCCACTCTTGACTAGTTTGTTTGGTTGGGTTGCCTAGCAGTATGACGCTCTGGCCCCGTGACTGGTCACATGGCCGGGGACGGCTCAGCCCGCCCCTCGCCATGTGACTGCTTACGTGGTCAAGAGGCGGGTTATTTGAATTGTATATAATGATGCCATTTGTAAACTACGACGAGCTGTTATCACCTGTACTTTGATAAAGACACAAACTAGTGTCGAAACGCGCGTCACACATGGGTGACGAATAAAAAGAAAACTTTTTTTCATCATTGGAATTACGGAGTGCTGGTCTTTATACTGCAAATATTCGGGTATCTACCTCTTGACCGCGCACCTGGACTGCGACTGATGCGCAGTGCCGCCCATTTATTTATCTCAGAAGTGTCATTCTGTGATTAAACCTATAACTGTCACAGAGCGCAAAAAAAAAACAGGTCTCACATCTCTATTCAACCAAATCTGCACAGTTTTAGCTGGTCAAGTTATTTGTAGTGATCGTAAAAGCAGACTTTTTGTTCTGGGTTGAAAAAGCATTCCCAAATTTGCCATTCTGAAAATAACTAGTTTGTGGTATTTGAGGCCTACTTGAAATCTATCCCAAAAAGAAAATCTTACATTAAAGGTATTGATAGTGTCATTCAGAAAAACCTAAGACACACGCTAGCGTGCTGATAGAAGTGTCATTCTGTGATTAAACCTATAACTGTCACACAGCGCAAAAAAAAAAACAGGTCTCACATCTCTATTCAACCAAATCTGCACAGTTTTAGCTGGTCAAGTTATTTGTAGTGACCGTAAAAGCAGACTTTTTGTTCTGGGTTGAAAAAGCATTCCCAAATTTGCCATTCTCAAAATTGTGGTGAACGGGAACAATGAGGAAAACATCTAATAAGGGACGCGGACGCGGACATGGTCGTGGTGGTGTTAGTGGACCCTCTGGTGCTGGGAGAGGACGTGGCCGTTCTGCCACAGCCACACGTCCTAGTGAAACCAACTACCTCAGGTCCCAGTAGCCAGCAGAATTTACAGCGATATTTGGTGGGGCCCAATGCCGTTCTAAGGATGGTAAGGCCTGAGCAGGTACAGGCATTAGTCAATTGGGTGGCCGACAGTGGATCCAGCACGTTCACATTATCTCCCACCCAGTCTTCTGCAGAAAGCGCACAGATGGTGCATGAAAACCAAGCCCATCGGTCTGTCACATCACCCCCATGCATATCAGGGAAACTGTCTGAGCCTCAAGTTATGCAGCAGTCTCTTATGCTGTTTGAAGACTCTGCTGCCAGGGTTTCCCAAGGGCATCCACCTAGCCCTTCCCCAGGGGTGGAAGAGATAGAATGCACTAACGCACAACCACTTATTTTTCCTGATGATGAGGACATGGGAATACCACCTCAGCACGTCTCTGATGATGACGAAACACAGGTGCCAACTGCTGCGTCTTTCTGCAGTGTGCAGACTGAACAGGAGGTCAGGGATCAAGACTGGGTGGAAGACGATGCAGGGGAC
>NW_024401021.1:0-10097 GCF_905171765.1 Bufo bufo
TTGTGAATTCATTTTTCCTTCGATGATAGAAATCTGTCCAGGCCCTGACGCAGCAAAGCCACCCCAAACCATGATGCCCCCACCACCATACTTCACAGTTGGGATGAGGTTTTGATGTTGGTGTGCTGTGCCTCTTTTTCTCCACACATAGTGTTGTGTGTTTCTTCCAAACAACTCAACTTTGGATTTATCTGTCCACAGAAAATTTTGCCAGTACTGCTGTGGAACATCCAGATGCTATTGTGCAAACTGTAAACATGCAGCAATGTTTTTTTGGACAGCAGTGGCTTCCTCTGTGGTATCCTCCCATGAAATCCATTCTTGTTTAGTGTTTTACGTATCGCAGATTCGCTAACAGGGATGTTAGCATATGCCAGAGACTTTTGTAAGTCTTTAGCTGACACTCTAGGATGATTCTTCACTTCATTGAGCAGTCTGCGCTGTGCTCTTGCAGTAATCTTTACAGGACGGCCACTCCTAGGGAGAGTAGCAGCAGTGCTGAACTTTCTCCATTTATAGACAATTTGTCTTACCGTGGACTGATGAACAGCAAGGCTTTTGGAGAAACTTTTATAACCCTTTCCAGCTTTATGCAAGTCAACAATTCTTAATCGTAGGTCTTCTGAGAGCTCTTTTGTGCGATGCATCATTCACATAAGGCAATGCTTCTTGTGAAAAGCAAACCCAGAATTGGTGTGTGTTTTTTATAGGGCAGCTGTAACGAACACCTCCAATCTCATTTCATTGATTGGACTCCAGTTGGCTGACACCTCACTCCAATTAGCTCTTGGAGATGTAATTAGTCTAGGGGTTCACATACTTTTTCCACCTGCACTGTGAATGTTCGTCTTCTCCTGCCGGCCCTGTGCGCTGGATAAATCTCGCACTTGCGCAGTCTCAGCACACCGGGTCGGCAGAAGGAGATGAACGCTGGCCCTGTGAATCAAGGACAGCAGGGCGTGACTTGAGGTGGGAAAACTGAGCCTCTAGGAGCAGGAGCAACGCCCTGCTCCTAGAGGCTAATTAGCATATCATCAAAGTTAAAATTGGGGGCATCCATAAGCATAAGATTAGGAGAGTTAGGGTCTGCTGACATTAGCACATCACTAATGTCAGCCAGTTTAATAGGGTTAATTCTGGTGACAGAAACCCTTTAAGAGTCTTGCCAAAAAGAATATTTTAATCAAAAGGAATCTTTTATACTTATCACAAATAATTTGGGAGATATCACCCAGAACCCAACATTCCACCGTACAGGGGCGTAGCTAGAAATGCATGGGCCCCATAGCAAAAAAAATTATGGGCCCCCCCCCCTCTGTGCCATCCACAGATCCCCCTCCCCTAAATAGTGCCATCCACAGATCCCCCTCCCCTAAATAGTGCCATCCACAGATCCCCCTCCCCTAAATAGTGCCATCAACAGATCCCCCTCCCCTAAATAGTGCCATACACAGGTCCCCCCTCCCCTAAATAGTGCCATCCACAGATCCCCCCTCCCCTAAATAGTGCCATCCACAGATCCCCCTCCCCTAAATAGTGCCATCCACAGATCCCCCCTCCCCTAAATAGTGCCATCCACAGATCCCCCTCCCCTAAATAGTGCCATCCACAGATCCCCCTCCCCTAAATAGTGCCATCAACAGATCCCCCTCCCCTAAATAGTGCCATCCACAGATCCCCCCTCCCCTAAATAGTGCCATCCACAGATCCCCCCTCCCCTAAATAGTGCCATCCACAGATCCCCCTCCCCTAAATAGTGCCATCCACAGATCCCCCCTCCCCTAAATAGTGCCATCCACAGTTCCCCCTCCCCTAAATAGTGCCATACACAGATCCCCCTCCCCTAAATAGTGCCATCAACAGATCACCCCTCCCCTAAATAGTGCCATCCACAGATCCCCCTCCCCTAAACAGTGCCATACACAGATCCCCCTCCCCTAAATAGTGCCATCCACAGATCCCCCTCCCCTAAATAGTGCCATCCACAGATCCCCCCTCCCCTAAATAGTGCCATCCACAGATCCCCCTCCCCTAAACAGTGCCATACACAGATCCCCCCTCCCCTAAATAGTGCCATCCACAGATCCCCCTCCCCTAAATAGTGCCATCCACAGATCCCTCTCCCCTAAATAGTGCCATCCACAGATCCCTCTCCCCTAAATGGTGCCATCCACAGATCCCCCTCCCCTAAATAGTGCCATACACAGATCCCCCTCCCCTAAATAGTGCCATCAACAGATCCCCCCTCCCCTAAATAGTGCCATCCACAGATCCCCCCCTCCCCTAAATAGTGCCATCAACAGATCCCCCCTCCCCTAAATAGTGCCATCCACAGATCCCTCTCCCCTAAATAGTGCCATCCACAGATCCCTCTCCCCTAAATAGTGCCATCCACAGATCCCTCTCCCCTAAATAGTGCCATCCACAGATCCCCCCTCCCCTAAATAGTGCCATCCACAGATCCCCCCTCCCCTAAATAGTGCCATCCACAGTGCCATCCACACTCCCCTAAATAGTGCCATACACAGATCCCCCTCCCCTGAACAGTGCCATCCACAGTATCAGGTGCCTCTCTCCCCCCCCCCATGTGCCAGTATCAGGTGCCAAACCCCCCCCCCCCCAGGTGCCAGTATCAGGTCAGGTGCCAACCCCCCCCCCCCCATGTGCCAGTATCAAGTGCCCCCACCCCCGCTCCCCCCATGGCAGTAACAGTCGGGTATTAAAAAAAAAAAAATAAACACTTCTACTTACCTCCATGTCAGCGATGCGATGCAGCCTCTTCCTGTGTCCCTCCCTGTATTGTGTCCCGCCCTGTATGTCCATATATGGAGTCACTGCTTGTATTTCAGAAAAGGTTTCTGCTGGGATTCGAACCCACAACCTTCTGTATCAGAGGCAGAGCACCTACCCTCAAGACCATAACAGCTGCCTTGCTGCTGACTGAAAAATTATGAGACTTCTACTGTTATAGCTGGCTAGGTGTACATCTATACACATAGCTGCTCATATATAGAGATATAGCAGAGCTGAGTGTGCTGGGATAGCTGTCATATAGAGATATAGCAGTGCTGGGTGTGTTGGGGCAGCTGTCATGTGTATAGATGTACACTTAGCCAGCTATAACAGTAGAAGTGTCAAATTTTTTCAGTCAGTTGCAATGCCTTCTTTATGGCTGTGAGGGTTAATGCTTTGCCTCTGATACACTGATACATTGGAGGTTGTGGGTTCGAATCCCAGACACATCAGGAGACTTTAGTATATACAGTAAGATTAGAGCACATTAGCGAGGGAACATTAAGACCGCTGCTGTGAAGGGGCCCTGAACAGTAAGACATCGATATTTAACTAACTTGAAAATAAACTGTCGGGCCCCGAAGCAGCTGCTTCCCCGGTAGTTACGCCACCTCCTGGCTGCCTGTGTGTAGTGTCTGTGTGTGTTAATAAAAAAAAAAAAAATTTGAATGCGGTCGGACGGGCCCCCTAGTGGCGTAGGGCCCCATAGCCACTGCTATGGTTGCTATGGCGATCCCTACGCCACTGCCACCGTATATGGTATCACTATTTTCAGTTTTAGCTATTGCCTTCCAATATTCTGTTAATTGTGTATAAAACCAAAACATGTGTAAATAATCTGCTCCAAGTGCATCACACCCTGGACAATTAGATGTATTTCTCAACCCACATTTATTAAGCCACACTAGTGTAACACACACTCTGGGCCAGATTTATCATTAGCTAAAGTGAGAATAATGGAGTGAAAAAGTCAAATTTTTTTGCGCAATCGCTAAAACCGCGTAAAAATTTGTGACTTTTTTTCTGCTCTGCACTATGCTCGCCAGTTTTCTGAAAGTTGTTTTCTTATGTAAATTAATCTCTAGACAGATTTACTATTGCGACTATTTAAAAAGTCACAAAAAAGTCGCAAAAAAAATGTGCAATTTCATTCCAGTGAGGACCATGCTTATCTTATGAGACTTTTTAATAGAACATGCGACTTTTTTGTAAAGACGTGCGACTTTTGTAAAGCTGCTTACTGACGGATAAACTGCTACCGTGAAACCACATTTATTATAGTCTTAAAGGGCCATTAATAAATCTGACTTTGCTAAAACTGACTTTAGCCATATGTGAAAGTGGAGTGAGCTGTCAGAGTAATGATAAATCTGGCCCTCTATGTATAATGTTAAATTGAACCAAAACATGATTGAAATTATGTGACACCAATCCCAAATTAGTCATTATTTTCCCCCAATCAGCTGGTTGGATCCTTGAATCTGATTCCCAGACCTTTTGTCCGGGGGAACGTTTGGTATTTAAATAGTGCTTCCAAGAGCAATTTATATAATTGTGAAATTTTAAACTTCTGCCCCAAATTTCCAGTCAAGTCATTCAAAAGTGTACAAGTATCTATCTGTAACAAAAATGTTACTAGAAAGAACGTAATTGAAAATATCTAAACCAAAATAAATAATTTATGTGCTCTCTTTATGTCAACTCCAAAAGGGGAAGTATATCTCCATTATTCACCACTTGTGCAACATAGAGAATGTTGTTTTTTTTGCCAATATTTATCTTCGGCTAAATCATCCAACTCCTGTAGATAATAACACCATGCAACAAAAAAAAACTTCATCTGCTACTGAGCAAAAACCATTTGTCCTATAATAAATCGAGTGTGTGGATTACAAATCCGAAGTCAGAATTGTTGTAGCAATTTTGCTATGCATAAGTATGCCTAAATGAATTAAGCACTTGGAAAGCATTGAATAACTTTGAACAGAACAAGTTTTACTCCAACAATTAACTCATCTACATCAAAGTTTGCATAGTACACAGTGTATGCAAATGCAATGGAATTACAAAATTTTAAAAAGCCCCGTTTTTCAGTTTAAAAGTCTTACTTGAGCAAGGCCCAGTACTGTTAAAAGTGCTTTAGGCATCTGATTTTGCGTTTGTGAATGGTCATATTTTCCCATTGCAAAAACTAGCAGTAGTCCCCCATCATGTTTGGATTCCGGCGGCCTTGATACCTGTTCTCCATTGTAGAAATATCTTTTATGGAACCACTCTCCATGTTCGTCACTTACGTGTCCCAAATTGGGTGGGAAAAAGTCAAGATGGGAATGTAAGAAATGCACTTTCAATGACATTCGACAGCCAAGTTGTTCATATGCTGTAAGCATGTTGTCTACTAATTCAGCATAGTTTGCAGTTCGTCTGTTCCCAAGGAAGTTCTGCACTATCAGCACATAGCCACCGGGTTTCTGTTATTTTAAATAGCAGAGACCCGTGGCACATGTTTGCGATCAGCCGTAAGGCTGATCGCATACATTTTCCATTTTAGATGCCGTGGTCAAATGTGACCACGGCATCTGCGCAGTCCGGAAGCTGAAGTCACGCACTTCCGCTCCGGTAACAGCGTTTCCTGGCTGAGATCGGGGAACTTATTACATTGATCTAATAGGCTGAAGCCTCAAGCAGGCTTCGGTGCCTATTAAATGACTATACCAATACAGGCCACTAGGTGGCAGCATTGTATTGGTATAGTGCAAATGAAGTGTTCAATGGTGTCTATATAGACATCAATGAACACAATAGGCAATCTAATGATTGGCAGTTATTGTCACCCAAGGTGACTTAAAAAAAAGTTCAAATCGCACCTATTTCCTTAAAATATAAATACTTTTCCTTAAAATAAAAACAATAATATTTTTATAAAAAGTGATCAAAAAGTCGCACACACTTCAAATTGGTATCAATGAAAAGAACAGATCGTCCGGCAAAAAATGAGCCCTCACACAGCCCTGTACACATAACTACAAAAAAGTTATAGGGGTCAGAATATGGTTACAAAACAAAAAATGTTTTTCCACAAAGGTTTAAAAAACATTTCAGTATTGAAACGCAAGAAAAATTATACAAGTGTGGTATTGTTGTAACCGTACTGACCTAGAGAATGAAGATAACAGGTCAATTTTGCCGCATAGTGTACAGTGTAAAAAAAAAAAAAAAAAACTTTTTGGAATTTTTTACTGCTTCCTACTACATGGTATGCAACTGTAAATTGTGCCATTAGAAAGTACAACTTGTCGTGCAAAAAATAAGCCCTAATAAGGCTATGTGAATGGAAAAAAGTTAGAACTATGGGAAGACGGGGAGTGAAAAACGAAAACGCAAAAATGGAAAATCCCAGGGTCTTTAAGGGGTTAAAATATAGACATATCAGGCAAATTACAAGTTCTTATTTGGAATCAGTGCGCTCATTTTAGTACAAATCACATGTTTTTCTCTCCGTAGCAAAATCATTGTTGCGTGGTGTAATTATCCCAAAGGGGCGTACAATGGAGAGATCTCCTTATTCCCAACCATCTTCTAATCGTGCTCCACGACTTGACAAATAACTTTCTAGATTCCTTATGATGCTGTTGAACTCTAGATAATAACCCAGACTCTAATAATGTAAACATATTATCATATGTACAGTAGATCTACTCAACAATTTCCTACAAAGTGGGCTTTCCTCCCAGTGGTTATAGAGCCATAGCTGTGAGGCTATGAAATATCCCTTGAAATAGGGAAGGTTCAACCCTTCCTGATCATCAGCTTCTAGAAATATTCCAATCTAGAAGGGGGATATTTAATTGCAACTTTAACAAAGAAAGCCGTTGCAGTCATGTGAACAGAGCCTCAAAACATGAGAAAAGCCATTTTATATGTAATGTTTTCATAAATTTTCTTCCTGTACATGAGGATCCTCAAACTTAATGTACTTACCTGAAGTTTCTATCATAGCTGTTGTATTTATGTTTAATACATTATGTTTTTTATGTCAGCAGACTATACGTATGTGGTAAACCACAATTAAAGAGAGATTGTACACCTAAATATATCCTTGTATTTGTGGTGAAATGAATGCCACATTTTTATAGATTCTAGATGAGAACTGGTTTTAGATTATAGAAGCACAAACAAAAATAAAGACAAACCACAGCTACCGCCTCTGGACATAAACTGATAACTGCATATTATGTCATCCATTTTAAGGTCTTCCCTTTTTAGCAAATGTTTTTTGTCACATATTTAAAATGGTTTTCTATGTAAAAATGTAGGCTAACTGACAGAGAAAAAAAAACTAAATACTCACCTGCCTGTTCCCTTTGTGACATCTATACATAAATGGCATATGTCAGAATTCTAAAGATCCCACCTACTGGGAAATGTTAATGGTCAGAGATAACTATGATCATGGATACTTAACCTCTCAGATGGCGGAGTAATGTAGCAACTGAGCAGTTAGACAGAGCGATAGGGCCCCCTCTGATTCCTAATTATTCACAAGCAGCAAACTCACAGGATGCCAATGGGTGGCCAAGACAGTCTGAGGCCTTGTGAAGGCGCCCAGGTCTGCCATGGTAATATTACAAATAAGCTATTAAGCCCTGGCTCCATCTATGCTATAAGTGATCCAACAATATTGTATGTGGCAGTCTGGGGTATGCTAAGCGATGGAAAGATTGCTCGTTGAAGTCCTCTAGAGGGACTAAAAAATAAAAGGAAAAAAGTAAGAAAATTGTTTTTTTTTATATTTTTAAAAAGGGTTAAAAATTTCAAATTGTACCCTTTCCAAATTTTCTATATAAAAATAAACACAAAAAAAATAACATAATTGGGATTGCCATGACCAAAAATGTCTGAACTCTCAAAATAAAAATGTATTTATCCTATGTACTGAATGCTAAAACAGAATAAAAAATTGTGAACTTCAGATTCCGACGCCAACATATAGGGGTCTCTGGTTAGAGTGCTCTTGCACAACCTGCACTAAAACCTGTGTCCCTTTCACCTGCTCTTGAAATGGGGTATGAGAAGAAGTTGCAGTCCAGTCTTGTATGGACTGATATATACAAAGAATTGGACACAAGAACAAGCCCCCAGGCAAGTTTAGAAAGGATGCGCCATCTGGAGCAAATATAGAGGATGAAGCACCCTCCTCATAATCTACGGACTGCTCTTCGGTCACCAAGGACTGAGCTTGGGATGCTCCCCAACAGCTGTCAATCTACAGAACACTAGACAATCTACTAGACATCATAGTCACAAAGCTTACCTCACTTGATATTAAAAGTACACTGGCGGCTACCCTGGGGGCTTCCTTACCACAGCTTCAGGTGGACATCCACATGCAAGGAGAACATTAGGATGTCGTTAAAACTACAGTGTGAATGCTCGAACAGGCCATGGAAAGGGTCTGTTCCTCCTTACAGGATGCACTGCAAGAGAATAAGCGCCTGTAGGACAGCGTGGAAGACTTAGAAAATAGGTCCCTTCGCAACAATTAAGAAACCTTGAATCAATTCCACAGAAAGACCTGAAGAAGCTATGTGAGTCTGAAATATTGCAACTTTTGCGCATTTGCACAGTAGAGAGAGTGCATTGAGTGGACCCAGATCTTCGTACCTATTCTGCTGATGAAGCAGCCTTCGCAGGAGCTGTAGGAGGGAGGTCGCGCCCTGTTTTTCTTCAGTACTTGGATTTCTCAGACAAGACCACCATTATAAAAGTTTATAAAAGCCAAAACAATGGTGTGGATTTCAGAGGTTGCTGCTTACTGATCTGTGGTGATTATTCTGCGGAGCTAACCAAGTGTTGAAAGACATTTTCTCCCATTTGCTCATTGATATACAAGTAAAGTTTGCCCTACTTTATCCAGCCATTCTTAGGGTGTTCCAGGCAGACAGTTGCACTGTGACCTTCCAGGCTCCCACAGATGCCTTGGACAACCAGATTTGGATAATAACCCCTTTCACCCAAGAAACGATAGGCACTGTCTGTACCTAGGAGCCCGATTCCTATGCAGACTGATAGTACCTGGTATAAAGACGACAACCCTCTGCCTCCGAAAGCTCAATGTCATCGGGTGCCTTTGAAATTTTTAGAATACTTATCCAGACCAGTGACTGTCGAGGGGGCTGTGCAATTATCTTAGGTCCTGAGTACCTGGCACAGATGAAACTCTATTCTATCACAACTGTGCTTCACACAGAGGGCTGCTTAAGGCTATTGGCCCCTAATAATGTCCTGTGTGGGGCACATTTGTATTTCATTCAGTGCCTTATTTTCTTACCAGGACTTGTCATATAATGTTTCATATCGATAATGCATACGTGGGTGGAACTGAGCACTTTTTAATACTATGGTTTCTTACCTGTTGGATGAAGGAGAAGTTAATATGTGAAATATGGGGATGGTGCTCTCCATTACTCTTCTAACTCTATCTCAATGCACCCTTTTTTTTTTTATACTGTATGTTTAAATGTTCTTTGGTATGTGTGGGGGTACTTTTAAGGCAGATTTCTTTGACTGCAACGTGTTTATGATCATGGCATACTATGAAACTAATCTCGTGGAAAGTTCAGGTCCCCTAATTAGAGGGTCATGGTCCTGCGACACCTACACTGTCTTAAAGCAGACATAGGAATCCCACCTGTCAGAGAGTGATTTCTGGTGGATGCAAAGATTGAGAGTAGGCCAGATCTTTGGATTTCTGGCCAGTGATGCAAAGCCAGGAGTACTAATCCTTCTCCACAAATGGGATTCCTTGCACAGTCGCGTCACATAACCATGATAGAATTGCTCATATCTATCTCTCTATCTCCTGGGTCCCACTGATAATCTGATTTAAGTTTATATGTTTATGTCCTGAATGATGACAACAAAAACTTTTGCCACATATTACATGCTCAGCTGGTGCACTGACCAGGTATCACACAAAATAGTGGCAGTGATTTTAATGCTGTAATCAATACCTAGGAAGATCGACACAGTACACCTCCCTGTAGAATTTCAGGAAAGCCCAGGTACAGTGTTCTTTCACCTTTTATCCAAGATACAGACATTTGTGATGCTTGGCAATTACATAATCCAGAGGGACGAAAATATACACTCTATTCTAATTCTCATCAATCATGGTATCAAATAGATCAGGGATGCCCAACCTGCGGCCCTCCAGCTGTTGCAAAACTACAACTCCCAGCATGCCCGGACAGCCTACAGCTATCAGCCTACAGCAGGGCATGATGGAAGTTGTAGTTTTGCAA
>NW_024401022.1:0-10057 GCF_905171765.1 Bufo bufo
ACTGGGGTTTTTTGAGCTGTTCTTGACTGCGGAGCTCTTGGACTTAGTCGTGGCAGAAACAAATCGGTATGCAACTCAATTTATAGCTGCCAACCCGGGAAGCTTTTATGCCAAGTCTTTCCGGTGGAAACCCGTCCAAGTTACGAATTTAAAACTTTTCTGGGCCTTCTCCTCAACATGGGACTGACAAAAAAACACGAATTGCGGTCATATTGGTCCACAAACCCAATTCATCACATGCCCATGTTCTCTGCTGCCATGTCCAGGACACGATTTGAGAACATCCTGTGTTTCCTGCATTTTAGCGACAACAGCACCTCTCGCCCAAGAGCCCACCCAGCTTTTGACCGGCTCCACAAAATTCGGCCCCTCATAGACCACCTTAACATCAAATTTGCAGATTTGTATACCCCTGAGCAAAACATCTGCATAGACGAGTCCCTTATACATTTTACCGGGCGCCTTGGCTTCAAACAATACATCCCAAGCAAGCGCGCCCGGTATGGGGTCAAATTGTATAAGCTCTGTGAAAGAGCCACAGGCTATACGCACAAATTTCATGTCTATGAGGGTAAAGATCAGACCCTGGAGACGGTCGGTTGCCCTGACTACCTGGGGAGCAGTGGGAAGACAGTCTGGGACTTGGTGTCACCCTTATTTGGCAAGGGGTACCATCTTTATGTGGACAATTTTTACACAAGTGTGCCCCTCTTCAGGCATTTGTTCCTAGAACAGATTGGCTGCTGTGGCACCGCGCGACCTAGTTGCCGGGGCTTCCCCCAACGGCTCGTTACCACCCGTCTTGCAAGGGGGGAGAGGGCTGCCTTGTGTAATGAAGAACTGCTCGTGGTGAAATGGAGAGACAAGCGTGACGTTTACATGCTCTCCTCCATTCACGCAGATACGACAATACAAATAGAACGGGCAACCAGTGTCATTGAAAAGCCCCTCTCAGTCCACGACTATAATTTGCTCATGGGAGGGGTGGACTTCAATGACCAGATGTTGGCTTCTTATTTAGTTTCCCGACGCACTTGACGCTGGTATAAGAAGGTGTCTGTATATTTGATTCAATTGGCTGCATATAATAGTTTTGTTCTCTACAGTAAGGCTGGGAGAACAGGATCCTTCCTCAAATTTCAGGAAGAGATCATCGAGAACCTCCTGTATCCAGGAGGTTTCGTGGCCCCATCCACCAGTGTAGTGAGCCGTCTACACGAGCAACATTTCCCCAGTGTCGTTTCTGGTACCTCAACCCAAGCGCCACCCCGAAAAAGATGTTGTGTCTGTAGCATGAGTGGAATAAGGCGTGACACCCGCTATTTCTGTTCTGACTGCCCTGACCACCCTGCCCTATGCTTAGGGGAGTGTTTCCGGAAGTACCACACACAGGTACACTTAGCATAGGGATTGCGTTACACAGGACAGGCACAAAGGGCTATTAGGGCCCTTTCACTCACTGCAAACCTCTCCTTTCACCTGGGACAAAGTGCATAATGTACTTCGCCACATCTCTGGGCGATTTGCGCTTTGCACATTGTCCCATGGGGAAGGAGAGATTTGTCCTATAAAGGTAAAAAAACAAAAAAATAAAAAAAAAATCACCGGTAAGCAAAAAAGTTAATGTTCTGTTCAAAAAGTTAAATAAAGTTTATAAAAGTTAATGTTCAAATGTTATATAAAGTTAATGTTAATAAATTTATTCCGTTGCGGCCTGGTTTTTTCTTTTTTGTTTTGTTTTTTTAACCTTCTAGGTGGACCAACCGATGAACGAGTTGCAGCACTGATGTGCATTCTGACAGAAGCATTGCGCTGCTGTCAGATTACACAAAAGTCAGTGTATGCGGCGCTGCAAGACGAGATTTCTCCTCTGCAGTAAAAAAGATACGTTTGCCGAGACATATGAGCTGAGGGGCGGTGTTCATATGCTTTGGCAAACACTTTGTACAGTAGGTGAACTCGATTTTGTGTCAATCTCGCTGTATTTCTCGGCGAGATTGAGCACATACGAGCCCCATCGCGGGAGCCAGCGCCGAGCTGGCTTGCCGCGATGGAGACAGAGCCGTCATAGAAGCGACGGGAGATCCGACTTGGATTCCCGCCAATTCTACACGTGTGCGGCGTTTGTTATGAATCCTGAGGGGGAAGTCCCCGCCGGATTTTAAATAAAAATCCGGCCTGGGTCCCGCCCTCAGGAGCATACCGGGCCCTTAGGTCTGTTATGGGTTGTAAGGAGAGCCCCCCCTACGCCGAAAAAAACGGCGTAGGGGGTCCCCCTACAATCCATACCAGACCCGTATCCAAAGCACGCTACCCGGCCAGCCAGGAAGGGAGTGGGGACGAGCGAGCGCCCCCCCCCCCCCCTCCTGAGCCGTACCAGGCTGCATGCCCTCAACATGGGGGGTTGGGTGCTCTGGGGCAGGGGGCGCACTGCGGCCCCCCCACCTCAGAGCACCCTGTCCCCATGTTGATGAGGACAGGGCCCCTTCCCGACGACCCTGGCCGTTGGTTGTCGGGGTATGCGGGCGGGAGGCTTAACGGAATCTGGGAGCCCCCTTTAATAAGGGGGCCCCCAGATACCGGCCCCCCACCCTAAGTGAATGAGTATGGGGTACATCGTACCCCTACCCATTCACCTGCAAGAAAAGTGGTAAAAACACAAATAAACCACACAGTGTATTAAAATATTTTATTTTTCTGCTCCGGAGGCCGCCCACTGTCTTCTTTATTAGCTCTTTTACCAGGGGGGGGGCTCTTCTTCTTCCGATATCCCGACGGGTCTTCTCCGCTATCCGGGGGGTCTTCTCAACTCTCCGGGGTTCTCCTTCTGTCTTCTCCTTCTGTCTTGTTGTCTCGGCGCACCCCGGTTCTTCGTCTCGCGAGACTCGGCGCACCCCGATTCTTCGTCTTCTCTTCTTGTTTTCGCCTCTCTCTGTTGTTGACTCGGCGCACCCCGGTTCTTCGTCTCGCGAGACGAAGAATCGGGGTGCGCCGAGTCTCGCGAGACGAAGAACCGGGGTGCGCCGAGTCTCGCGAGACGAAGAACCGGGGTGCGCCGAGTCAACAACAGAGAGAGGCGAAAACAGAAGGAGAACCCCGGAGACAGAAGACAGAAGGAGACAACAAGACAGAAGGAGAAGACAGAAGGAGAACCCCGGAGAGTTGAGAAGACCCCCCGGATAGCGGAGAAGACAGAAGGAGAACCCCGGAGAGTTGAGAAGACCCCCCCGGATAGCGGAGAAGACAGAAGGAGAACCCCGGAGACAGAAGACAGAAGGAGACAACAAGACAGAAGGAGAAGACAGAAGGAGAACCCCGGAGAGTTGAGAAGACCCCCCCGGATAGCGGAGAAGACAGAAGGAGAACCCCGGAGAGTTGAGAAGACCCCCCGGATAGCGGAGAAGACCCGTCGGGATATCGGAAGAAGAAGAGCCCCCCCCTGGTAAAAGAGCTAATAAAGAAGACAGGGGGCGGCCTCCGGAGCAGAAAAATAAAATATTTTAATACACTGTGTGGTTTATTTGTGTTTTTACCACTTTTCTTGCAGGTGAATGGGTAGCGGTACGATGTACCCCATACTCATTCACTTAGGGTGGGGGGCCGGTATCTGGGGGCCCCCTTATTAAAGGGGGCTCCCAGATTCCGTTAAGCCTCCCGCCCGCATACCCCGACAACCAACGGCCAGGGTTGTCGGGAAGGGGCCCTGTCCTCATCAACATGGGGACAGGGTGCTCTGAGGTGGGGGGGCCGCAGTGCGCCCCCTGCCCCAGAGCACCCAACCCCCCATGTTGAGGGCATGCAGCCTGGTACGGCTCAGGAGGGGGGGGGGGGGGCGCTCGCTCGTCCCCACTCCCTTCCTGGCTGGCCGGGTAGCGTGCTTTGGATACGGGTCTGGTATGGATTGTAGGGGGACCCCCTACGCCGTTTTTTTCGGCGTAGGGGGGGCTCTCCTTACAACCCATAACAGACCTAAGGGCCCGGTATGCTCCTGAGGGCGGGACCCAGGCCGGATTTTTATTTAAAATCCGGCGGGGACTTCCCCCTCAGGATTCATAACAAACGCCGCACACGTGTAGAATTGGCGGGAATCCAAGTCGGATCTCCCGTCGCTTCTATGACGCGCTTGCTGGGATGTGCTGTCACTATCCCAGTGAGTGCGAGATCTCGGCACCACGTCGCCGAGTATCAGCGCGACGCTGTCGTGCTGAAAACACAATGTCAGAAACACCTACTGTATATACAAAAAATAAAATCCCGGCAATGATTTATTCATCCACATTGATTGATGTGAATGGAGAAATCGGGTTTGCCAGGGCATACGAGCTAAGTGGGTTTGGATGTTGGGCGGAGCTCCTATGTCCTGGCAGACGCCTTACCCCTCATTTTTTTTTTTTTTTGGCAGAGATTTTTTCATCCACATTGATCGATGCGAATGAAGAAATCTGTGCCGTTTATTTTTTCTTTCAGCCCAGAGGCTGAACGGAAAAAAAATCTCATTACCCGTATGCTCAATATAAGGAGAATAGAAGAAACTCCTAATGCTGGCCATACATGTAATGATTTCGGAGACCCTCAAATGCCAGGGCAGTACAAACACCCCACAAATGACCCCATTTTGGAAAGAAGACATCCCAAGGTATTCGCTGAGGGGCATATTGAGTCCATGAAAGATTGAAATTTTTGTCCCAAGTTAGCGGAAAGGGAGACTTTGTGAGAAAAAACTAAAAAAATCAATTTCCGCTAACTTGTGCCAAAAAAAAAATCTTCTATGAACTCGCCATGCCCCTCACGGAATACCTTGGGGTGTCTTCTTTCCAAAATGGGGTCACATGTGGGGTATTTATACTGCCATGGCATTTTAGGCCCTAAAGCGTGAGAAGTCTGAAATCCAAATGTCTAAAAATGCCCTCCTAAAAGGAATTTGGGCCCCTTTGCCCATTTAGGCTGCAAAAAAGTGTCACACATGTGGTATCGCCGTACTCAGGAGAAGTAGGGCAATGTGTTTTGGGGTGTCTTTTTACATATACCCATGTTGGGTGAGATAAATATCTCTCTAAAATGACAACTTTGTATAAAAAATTGAAAAAGTTGTCTTTTAGAGAGATATTTCTCTCACCCAGCATGGGTATATGTAAAAAGACACCCCAAAACACATTGCCCTACTTCTCCTGAGTACGGAAATACCACATGTGTGACACTTTTTTGCAGCCTCGGTGTGCAAAGGGGCCCAAATTCTAAAGAGCATCTTTAGGATTTCACAGGGCATTTTTAACACATTTGGATTTCAAACTACTTCTCACGCATTAGGGCCCCTAAAATGCCAGGTCAGTATAACTACCCCGCAAGTGACCCCATCTTGGAAAGAAAACACCCCAAGGTATTCCGTGAGGGGCATGGCGAGTTCCTAGAATTTATTTATTTTTGCCACAAGTTAGCGGAAAATGATTTTTTTTTATTTTTTTTTATTACAAAGTCTCATATTCCACTAACTTGTGACAAAAAAATAAAAACTTCCATGAACTCACTATGCCCATCATGAAATACCTTGGGGTGTCTTCTTTCCAAAATGGGGTCACTTGTGTGGTAGTTATACTGCCCTGGCATTTTTGGGGACCTAATGCGTGAGAAGTAGTTTGAATTCCAAATGTGTAAAGGATGCCCTGTGAAATCCTAAAGGTGCTCTTTAGAATTTGGGCCCCTTTGCCCACCTAGGCAGCAAAAAAATTTCACACACGTGGTATCACCGTACTCAGAAGAAGTAGGGAAATGTGTTTTGGGGTGTCTTTTTACATATACCCATGCTGGGTGAGAGAAATATCTCTCGAAAAGACAACTTTTTCCATTTTTTTTATACAAAGTTGTCATTTGACAGAGATATTTATCTCACCCAGCATGGGTATATGTAAAAATATACCCAAAAACACATTGCCCTACTTCTCCCGAGTATGGCAATACCACATGTGTGACACTTTTTTGCAGCCTAGGTGCGCAAAGGGGCCCAAATTCTAAAGAGCACCTTTAGGATTTCACAGGGCATTTTTAACAAATTTGGATCTCAAACTACTTCTCACGCATTAGGGCCCCTAAAATGCCAGGGCAGTATAACTACCCCACAAGTGACCCCATTTTGGGAAGAAGACACCCCAAGGTATTTCGTGATGGGCATAGTGAGTTCATGGAAGTTTTTATTTTTTGTCACAAGTTAGTGGAATATGAGACTTTGTAAGAAAAAAAAAGAAAAAAAGAAAAATAATCATTTTCCGCTAACTTGTGACAAAAAATAAAAAGTTCTATGAACTCACTATGCCCATCAGCGAATACCTTAGGGTGTCTACTTTCCGAAATGGGGTCATTTGTAGGGTTTTTCTACTGTCTGGGCATTGTAGAACCTCAGGAAACATGACAGGTGCTCAGAAAGTCAGAGCTGCTTCAAAATGTGGAAATTCACATTTTTGTACCATAGTTTGTAAACGCTATAACTTTTACCCAAACCAATAAATATACACTTATTGCATTTTTTTTTTATCAAAGACATGTAGAACAATAAATTTAGAGAAAAATGTATATAGAAATGTATTTTTTTTATTTTATTTTACAACTGAAAAATGTCATTTTTTTGCAAACATTTTGGTAAATTTCGATTAATAACAAAAAAAGTAAAAATGTCGGCAGCAATGAAATACCACCAAATGAAATCTCTATTAGTGAGAAGAAAAGGAGGTAAAATTCATTTGGGTGGTAAGTTTTATGACCGCGCAATAAACCGTGAAAGTAATGTAGTGCAGAATTGTAAAAAGTGGTCTGGTCATTAAGGGTGTATAAGCTAGGGGAGCTGAGGTGGTTAAGTAGCTTCCATCCCTTGCCTGGTATTGGAAGGGTTAATTCCCTTCATAGTGTGTGAACACTGGGTGTGTCTGTGTGTGGGTGTGGCTACTTGGGGCTATTTAGCTCCTGCTGGATGCCAGTAGCTGAGGGGTACTCCAGCCATGGTGTTTGCTGGAGTCATCCTCCTGGTATTTTAACATCTATCCAGTGAGGGCCACCCTTGTGGTCATAAGTAGGGATGAGCGAACCCGAACTGTATAGTTCGGGTTCATACCGAATTTTGGGGTGTCCGTGACACGGACCCGAACCTGAACATTTTCGTAAAAGTCCGGGTTCGGGTTCGGTGTTCGGCGCTTTCTTGACGCTTTTTGAAAGGCTGCAAAGCAGCCAATCAACAAGCGTCATACTACTTGCCCCAAGAGGCCATCACAGCCATGCCTACTATTGGCATGGCTGTGATTGGCCAGTGCAGCATGTGACCCAGCCTCTATATAAGCTTGGGTCACGTAGCGCTGCACGTCACTCTGCTGTTACTAGTGTAGGGAGCGGTTGCTGCTGCGACGTTAGGGCGAGATTAGGCAGTGATTAACTCCTCCAAAAGACTTCATTCAGTGATCGATCTACAGCTGTGGATCATTGAACTGCTGCTATTCAATTGCTCACTGTTTTTAGGCTGCCCAGAGCGTTTTTCATTCACTTTTTTCTGGGTTGATCAGCGGCCATTTTGTGTCTTGTGGTGCGCCAGCACAAGCTGCCACCAAGTACATTTAACCATCAATAGTGTGGTTATTTTTTGGCTATATCCTACATCAGGGTCAAGCTGTCATCAAGTGCATTTAACCATCAATAGTGTGGTTATTTTTTGGCCATATACTACATCAGGGGCAAGCTGAGCCTGTCACAAAGTGCATTTAACCATCAATAGTGCGGTTATTTTTTGGCTATATCCTACATCAGGGTCAAGCTGTCATCAAGTGCATTTATGTCACGACTGCTATCCCAGCAGCAGTCGTGTCGCACCAGACGGAGGGGAAGGGGGACCCTTATCTACGGATGGGAAATAGAATGGCCACCCCTGACTAACCCTAAGCTGGCACCTGTCTGCCTTTATACCCTAGACGGGGTGTGAACCCGTGCGGCGAGCAGTATGCCTAAACCCTCAGTCGCCCTAACAAGACTGGACTGGGGAAAGGCCGATGGGAGCGCTAGTCACCATCACTCACGTCTAGGAAAACAACAGGGAAGACAGCAACAAACAAACAACAGCAGAGATAGACTTATCCAGTCACGAGCAGAGAAGGCGATCCAAAACGCGACAGTCCACGCCGGACAAGAGCTCCACAGCAACACCATCAAACGATCACCTTCCAAGGTCAGAGTAGCACTGGAAGTAAGGACTATATCTGGCAATGACTGCAAGTGAAAGTGAAACTAATATAGTAGCTGGGAGTGGCAGACAGGACTCACCTGAGGAGGATGCCTACAAACTCCCAGTCAGGACAAAAAGGTTCACAAGGCAAAACCCAGATGACATACCCTGAACCACGGAGCAAACTCACAAGCTATCGCGAGTAGCAAGTCGCTGCGACCTTCTCCTCCCAGACCTGTCTGGATCAGTCACAGTCGTGACAGTACCCCCCTTTCTACGAGGGGCCCCTGGACCCTCAAGACCAGGCCTCTCCGGATGGGAGCTATGAAAAGCCCGAATGAGTCTGTCCGCTTTTATCTCTGATGCTGGAACCCACATTCTCTCTTCGGAACCATAACCCTTCCAGTGCACCAGGTACTGAAGAGAGCGGCGAACATATCGTGAATCAACAATCTTTTCTACCTGAAACTCAAGACTGCCATCAACAACCACCGGTGGAGGCGGTAGTGGCAATGGTTCAGGAGGTTCTACATATCTCTTAAGCAGAGATCTGTGGAAGACATTATGGATCCTTAGAGTCTGAGGTAGCTCCAGACAAAAAGCCACCGGGTTAATGATCTTAATTACCCTATAAGGACCAATAAATCTCGGACCTAATTTCCATGAGGGAACCTTCAACTTGATATTTCTGGTAGACAACCACACCAAGTCATTCACCCCAAGGTCCGGACCTTCAGAGCGCTTCCTATCAGCCGCACGTTTGTATCTACCACCAATTCTCTTCAAACTTTCTTGCACACTCTGCCACACTGAAGAAAGTGAAGACGCAAATCGTTCCTCCTCGGGAATCCCAGACGGCCCCCCCCTCACTAAACGTACAAAACTGAGGATGGAAACCATACGCACCAAAAAATGGTGACTTATCGGTGGATTCTTGACGACGATTATTAATGGCAAACTCGGCTAACGGTAAATAAGATGACCATTCCTCCTGATTTTCGGAAACAAAGCATCTCAAATATGTCTCTAGGCTTTGATTGGTACGTTCAGTCTGACCGTTGGACTGTGGATGGAAAGATGAAGAAAACGACAGATGAACCCCTAAACGAGAACAAATAGCTTTCCAAAATTTAGAATCAAATTGGGTACCACGATCCGAAACAATATCGGAAGGGACCCCGTGAAGCTTCACGATGTGGTCAATAAAAACCTGAGCCAGTGTGTTAGCATTAGGCAATGCGGCAAGAGCAATAAAGTGCACCATTTTACTGAATCTGTCAACAACTACAAGAATAACAGTCTTCCCCGCTGATACTGGTAGATCCGTAATGAAATCCATTGACAGGTGCGTCCAAGGCCTGTTGGGGATGGCCAGAGGTAAAAGACGCCCTGCCGGACGAGTATGATCTACCTTAGAACGAGCACAGGTAGCACATGCAGACACAAAATTCAACACCTCCTGGCGCCATTTAGGCCACCAGAACCGACGAGACACTAACTCAGAGGTTGCCCTACTACCTGGGTGTCCTGCCAGTGTGGAGTTATGGTGTTCTTTTAGTATCTCCAGTCGTAAATTTTCTGACACAAACAGTTTACCCGAGGGGCAGGAGGCCGGGGCGTCCCCCTGAGCTTCCAACACCCTCCCCTCCAAACCTGAGTGTAATGCAGAGACCACCACCCCCTTTTGCAAAATGGGCTCTGGTACCTCAACATCACCCCATCCAGGAAAACTTCGAGACAATGCATCCGCCTTAGTATTTTTTGCCCCCGGGCGATAGGTTATTACAAAATTAAACCTAGTAAAAAATAACGACCACCGAGCCTGTCTAGGGGTGAGACGTTTAGCAGACTCCAGATATAATA
>NW_024401023.1:0-10050 GCF_905171765.1 Bufo bufo
TAATATTGTTTAATTTTTATTTATTTTATGTTAACTCATCATTTCCCTATCTACATTTGTTTGCAGGGGATTTAACTACATTTTGCTGCCTTTTGCAGCCCTCTAGCCCTTTCCGGGTGTGTTTTACAGCCTTTTTAGTGCCCAAAAGTTCGGGTCCCCATTAACTTCTATGGGGTTCGGGTTCGGGATGAAGTTCGGGTCGAGTTCGGATCCCGAACCCGAACATTTTTCGAAAGTTCGGCCGAACTCGTCGAACCCGAACATCCAGGTGTTCGCTCAACTCTACTGCAGAATGGTAATGAAAATATCAGTTTCGTCTGTAGGACACCAACCATTGCTCCAATGAGCCAACAACCAATAACCAGCCTGATACACACTATCTTCCTCATGATATTATTATATAGCAAAGGATGACATATGGCGTTATAGCGATCATATGCCATGGCTGCCAGCATATAGCATTCTGCACTGCCGAGTAATACAAAACAGCACATTTGTATGCCACATCCATAGAAGCTGATAGTTTTGTGTTGAGAGAGAAGGTTCATCAGCATTTTTGGACCTATAGTTAACAGATACCATATTTCAAAAATGGAGGAATTGGCAAGAAAAAAATACATAGGTGTACGAAGATTTAGATTCAATCTATACAAAAGAATCATACACATATGAGCCAGAAGTGAAATCTTAAAGATGCAGAAAAAGATCAAGCAGAAAAAATACTGGAGTTGAAGAACTGTAGAAAATCCAACAAGTATAAATTCATGCAACATAGTATAATTTTGTCTCTCCATTTTATTGATTGTGTCAACAATGAATGTTGTATCTACAAAAAGAAATCATAATTAGCAAAAGTATTAGATTGCTTTTAAAATACTCTTGTTACAGGGGTTCTTTGGGATGTACAGTCGTGGCCAAAAGTTTTGAGAATGACACAAATATTAGTTTTCACAAAGTTTGCTGCTGAACTGCTTTTAGATCTTTGTTTCAGTTGTTTCTATGATGTAGTGAAATATAATTAAACGCACTTCATACGTTTCAAAGGCTTTTATTGACAATTACATGACATTTATGTAAAGAGTCAGTATTTGCAGTGTTGGCCCTTCTTTTTCAGGACCTCTGCAATTCAACTGGGCATGCTCTCAATCAACTTCTGGGCCAATTCCTGACTGATAGCAACCCATTCTTTCATAATCACTCCTTGGAGTTTGTCGGAATTAGTGGGTTTTTGTTTGTCCACCCGCCTCTTGAGGATTGACCACAAGTTCTCAATGGGATTAAGATCTGGGGAGTTTCCAGGCCATGGACCCAAAATGTCAACGTTTTGGTCCCCGAGCCACTTAGTTATCACTTTTGCCTTATGGCACGGTGCTCCATTGTGCTGGAAAATGCATTGTTCTTCACCAAACTGTTGTTGGATTGTTGGAAGAAGTTGCTGTTGGAGGGTGTTTTGGTACCATTCTTTATTCATGGCTGTGTTTTTAGGCAAAATTGTGAGTGAGCCCACTCCCTTGGATGAGAAGCTACCCCACACATGAATGGTCTCAGGATGCTTTACTGTTGGCATGACACAGGACTGATGGTAGCGCTCACCTTTTCTTCTCTGGACAAGCCTTTTTCCAGATGCCCCAAACAATCGGAAAAAGGTTTCATCAGAGAATATGACTTTGCCCCAGTCCTCAGCAGTCCATTCACCATACTTTCTGCAGAAGATCAATCTGTCCCTGATGTTTTTTTTGGAGAGAAGTTGCTTCTTTGCTGCCCTTCTTGACACCAGGCCATCTTCCAAAAGTCTTCACCTCACTGTGCGTGCAGATGCGCTCACACCTGCCTGCTGCCATTCCTGAGCAAGCTCTGCACTGGTGGCACTCCGATCCCGCAGCTGAATCCTCTTTAGGAGACGATCCTGGCGCTTGCTGGACTTTCTTGGACGCCCTGAAGCCTTCTTAACAAGAATTGAACCTCTTTCCTTGAAGTTCTTGATGATCCTATAAATTGTTGATTGAGGTGCAATCTTAGTAGCCACAATATCCTTGCCTGTGAAGCCATTTTTATGCAATGCAATGATGGCTGCACGCGTTTCTTTGCAGGTCACCATGGTTAACAATGGAAGAACAATGATTTCAAGCATCACCCTCCTTTTAACATGTCAAGTCTGCCATTTTAACCCAATCAGCCTGACATAATGATCTCCAGCCTTGTGCTCGTCAACATTCTCACCTGAGTTAAGAAGACGATTACTGAAATGATCTCAGCAGGTCCTTTAATGACAGCAATGAAATGCAGTGGAAAGGTTTTTTTGGGATTAAGTTAATTTTCATGGCAAAGAAGGACTATGCAATTCATCTGATCACTCTTCATAACATTCTGGAGTATATGCAAATTGCTATTATAAAAACATAAGCAGCAACTTTTCCAATTTCCAATATTTATGTAATTCTCAAAACTTTTGGCCATGACTGTAGACTGCAACACGTACTAGAATATGAATAGAATGGGTTGCATGCAGAGCCGCATGGAGGTGAGAGGGGATGGGGCCTTTCTAAGGCCTCTTTCACACGGGCGTCATGTTTTTTGCCCGGATAAGATGCGGGTGTGTTGCGGGAAAATGCGCAATTTTTCCGTGCGAATGCAAAACATTGTAATGCGTTTTGCACGCGAGTGAGAAAAATCGGCATGTTTGGTTCCCAAACCTGAACTTCTTCACAGAAGTTCGGGTTTGGGTTAGGTGTTCTGTAGACTGTATTATTTTCCCTTATAACATGGTTATAAGGGAAAATAATAGCATTCTGAATACAGAATGCATAATACAATAGGGCTGGAGGGGTAAAAAAAATAAAAAATAATTTAACTCACCTTAATCCACTTGATCGCGCAGCCCGGCTTCTCTTCTGTCTTCTTCTTTGCTGTTCAGAGGAATAGGACCTGTGATGACGTCACTATGGTAAAAAGATCATGTGATGGACCATGTGATGAGCGCAGTGACGTCATCACAGGTCCTATTCCTGTGAACAGCATAGAAGAAGACAGAAGAGAAGCCGGGCTGCGCGATCAAGTGGATTAAGGTGAGTTAAATTTTTTTTTTTTTTTTTTTTTTACCCCTCCAGCCCTATTGTACTATGCATTCTGTATTTAGAATGCTATTATTTTCCCTTATAACCATGTTATAAGGGAAAATAATAATGATCGGGTCCCCATCCCGATAGTCTCCTAGCAACTGTGCGTGAAAATTGCACCGCATCCGCACTTGCTTGCGGATGCTTGCGATTTTCACGCAGCCCCATTCACTTCTATGGGGCCTGCGTTGCGTGAAAAACGCACAAAATAGAGCTTGCTGCGATTTTCACGCAACGCACAAGTGATGCGTGAAAATCACCGCTCATGTGCACAGTCCCATAGAAATGAATTCGTCCGGATTCAGTGCGGGTGCAATGCGTTCAACTCACGCATTGCACCCGCGCGGAAAACTCGTCCGTGTGAAAGGGGCCTAAGAATTGTGCTCCAGCGCCTGTATTCAGTGGAGAGCGTTCCTGTCAGACTGCTCAAAAATCACAGCATATCACACACACAGGATCACATAATTCCTATCTATTATAAAGCAGGAACTCTGCTCTATAATATATATTAATGATGTGATCCTGCCTACAATATATTGTCATCCAAAGCAGTCTGAAGAAATAGGGTGCAGGAGAGCATCATCACTATCTATTGTAACAAAGTTCCTGCTCTATAATAGATAGTAATGATGAGATCCTGTGTGTTATATGCCATCATGGCTGGGCAGTCTGACAGGAATAAATTTTCAGCGATGAATTCACGTACTGAAGCACAGTGGTAGTGAAGAGAGGCCCCACCTCCTCATCACCCACATGGCTCTATAGCTGGATGCAACCTATTCTATTCACATTCTAGTACCCGTCTATTTGAAGGGAATGTGCCTCCAAGAAATTCACTGTTAAACCCAGCACAATGGCTTGTAGGGTTAGCTTAGCTGAATGTAATGATAACTTTCATGTGGCAATCCTTCTTTAAAAAAAAAAAAAAAGAAAAGTACTGTTGATCCATATGCAAATGAGCAGTTAAGTGCACCGAAGGACGGCCCAAGCCAATGTGTGCAGTCTTGCTCCTTCTGCTATAAACAGAGGCACAGCAATGACTGAACTGAGCTCTTTAAGCACTCTTTGGTGTATTCCATCTGGACCCGGAGCCTTGTTCACATTTACCTTATTTAACTTCTCTTGGACCATGTCTACAGTTAGCCGAGTGAGTATATTACTGGATGTAGTAACAGCCGCAGCACCACAGATTATCCGCCCCTTTCTCTTCTTTTGTATATACAGAGCTAAAAAAAAAACATTTAGTAACTCTGCCTTTTCCTTATCTTCAGTGACTACTTTACCCCCTTTTACCAATATTTAGGAAACCTACCTACTCGGACCTTGGTTTTTTAGCATTTATATATTTAGATAATTTTTGGGGATTTGTTTTGCTCCCTTTTGCCACCTGCTGTTCGTTTTGTATTTTTGCTAATTTTATCTCCTTTTTACAGATTTTATTAAGCCCTTTGTAATCTAATTTACTGCTGACTAGTGTTGAGCGAACTTCTGTTTTAAGTTCGGCGTCTAAAGTTCGGCTTCCGGTTAGCGGAGAATCCCGATATGGATTCCGAATTCCGTTGTGGTCCGTGGTAGCGGAATCAATAATGGCCGATTATTGATTCCGCTACCACGGACCACAATGGAATTCGGAATCCATATCGGGATTCTCCGCTAACCGGAAGCCGAACTTTAGACGCCGAACTTAAAACAGAAGTTCGCTCAACACTACTGCTGACACCTCAGATTTGTATTTTTTAAATGCCCTTTATTTGTATTTTATTGTCCTTTTTTCAGTAGCTGTAAGCCATGGGGTTTGATTTTAGCCGTTTATACTTGTTACCTAAAGGAATAATTTTTTTTGTGCAATTGCTCAATGTGGATTTAAAGCTCTCCCATTTATCCTCAGTATTATTATGTGACAGTAGCTGCTCCCAGTCTATGCCCTGAAATGCTGCCCTCATCCCAGGGAAATTGGCCTTTTTAAAATTCTGTGTCTTTGCTCTGCCTGACAGAGTTTGCTTTTTATAGTTTATATATATAATTACTGTATCTGTTTTACCTGATGATTTCCATCGAAATAGATTTATATTTATAGCAAATATTAGAAATCTAAAATTTGAAAAACATATATAATATCTGCACCTGTTTTAACTGCTGTATGTCACCACAATAGAACTGTTAATTATCTATCTCTTGAAATACTCATTGAGTATAATGATGCATGTGGCAATCTAGTCTTATATAGACAAAAGCAAACATAATTTTTCAGTGAGCTAAATTATACACCAGAGTATAATTTGTTGGCTCAGTAATTGGTTTAAAGATTATATATATATATATATATATATATATATATAAAAAAGAAAAATAATGGCGGCACTGGAGACAGGTAGTATGGGTGCTACGTCCAGGGATATAGCTGCTTACCCCAGATGAACAGAGATGAAACAAGGACAGCACTCCAAGTAGAAAAGTGGTATTTAATCACCCATGCAGCATGGGTGATTAAATACCACTTTTCTACTTGGAGTGCTGTCCTTGTTTCATCTCTATATATATATATATATATATATATATATATTTATTTATTATTTTTATTTATTTATTTATTTTTTACACAATAACAGAAGGCCTTGATTCATAGAACTGTTCCTTAATTAATTTTGTTTTCGTAAAAATAATATAGGAACTGTTCCATTAACACTTTGTGGTTTAACTGGATTTTTCCTGAAGACATTATTTCTTATTATCACCTATAGTCAGAAAAAGTTTCTTCAGCATAGGGTGGCAAAGTGGTTAATGCTAACTTCCCTAGCAGGGTAGGGTATTGACGGAGTTGATAAGTCAAATATTCGATAATCTACAGTACAGTAGTTGAGAGGGTCATGTGTGGACAGTTATAGCATGTGTGCCACAGGATATACCACCTTTTAGATGTTTCAGCTTGAAAGCTGCATCCCACAAGGTCTGAACTGAAAATATGATCTATTTGGAGAGCACCTGACCGCATAGGGAGGGTGATATGAGACTGCAGGTGGTACCCCCACTTGGGTTTCCCTGTGGGTGTTCTGGTGCATCTGCCTCCCCCTCTCCCATAGTTTGGGGGGATACCTCTCTCTTTACCACCCCTTTTTTCCCAGCCTCAATTTAACCCAGCTTCCCCTTTTTCTTTGCTGGCCTTTAGGTTGGAGGTGGCAGGGCAGTGGTTAATGTGATATGCTGGGTATCGTTTCCTGGGCAAGTTTTAGCCCTGCCTGCAGCATATTTACCTCCCCTTCCTCTTCTGTCCTGCCTCTTGGCTGGAGAAACGTTGTGGCAGCAACATCTTCTCAGCCAGGATGGCCGCAGAAGACTCCCTTAGGGACGCTCTCCTGGCGTGTATTACCGCGGAGCGGGAAGGTTGGTTGTCATCCTTTCTGGCCAGCCTTTCTCTTCCCTCTCCTCTTCCATCTCACACCTCTGCCCCATCTCTGGCTACGGCGTCAGATGCGGGGGACGCAGCTCTGCGCGGCGTACCCCCCCACCCATATAGGTTACAGTCCCTCTCTTCCTATATAGCAGGGGAAGGGATCGCTTGGCGCTGCAAGGTCCGGTGGCCCCGCCTTTTCCTCCTGCTGCCGCACGTACTTCCCTGCACCAGGCCTGTGTGCGGGAAAACGCTGCTAGTGAAGGGATGGGCGCTCATGCCAACTCCTCCTCAGCTGCTGAGCAGCCTCCCACTTCCGAACCAACACTACCTACCTCCATTACTGAGCCCTCTGTGGTGCTACCCCCTGATAATAGTGGTGTGGGGGTCGCTACAGACCCCCCAGCAGCAGCACTACCCTGTATTCCCCAGCAGGAGGCCCCATGCTCTACATGGCCTCTCTACCCCCCTTCAGCTGTACCTCGTAGACGCAGATGCCGTTCCCCTTCCTCATCATTGGTGGAGTACAGGCATTGGTCATGTCCAGCTCTCGCAGGCACCAGTCCCCTCACCGTTCAAGGGATTCCGGGAAAAGACAGCACTCCAGATCCTCATGATGGAGCTCACCATTATCTTCAGATGTTTCGTCGGGTGAATCTAAGGAGTCTGGGTTGGTATGCCATGCAAGGCGTAAGAGCCTACCCTCTGATCTTCCAGGGCCTCTAGCCTGGTTTGTCCTACGGCCGGTCCACCATCTGTTCCAGCGGCGACTACACCAATGACTTCATCTGTGATTCCTCCGGTGATTCCAGTTCAGCCTTTGTCTGGTGAGTTCCACTATACGGGGGCGTGGGAGGCGGGTGGCCAGGGTTCCGAAGTAGTCACGGCCCTTAAGGCTGTCCTAGAAAAATTGCAGTCCACCCCTCCTCAGCCGCCCATCTCTATACCTCTGCAGAAAACCCCACCAATTTTAGCCGGGTTGCACAAGGACTCTTTCCTCTGCAGTGTCAGCCCGCTTGGGGCTCACTTGGCAGAAGTCAAAAATATAGGAGAATCTATATGTTGATATCTGGTCCCTTGTTACGATAGATCAACACACTATTGACAAGGAGAGACAGCCACCGGAAAAAACATACGAATGTCATCCCGGGTTGCTAGGACCATGAATAATTGGCTACAAGCCTTTTCGGTATTAGGTTGTGTGATGGGTCAGCGACATCCAGAGCGTTGTTCGGAGCTATTCATTTACCAGGACACTATATACAGTGCCTGCAAGGCTCACGGGGGCTCCGCGTGGTGGCGGCATGATTAGGAGTTCCGCCACCGGTTGGCACTTCAACCTAGTATAGGCTGGGGGGTTAAGGCCACCGATGTCTGGCTCCGTCTTATGTTATTACAAAGGCCCCCCTTTCCAGGATGGCCACTGGGCCTGGAGGCTCTTCAGCTACGGATCCGCCACCCTGGAGCCTGTTGGCTGTCCAACGAGGGTCATTGCCGTTTTACAGGCCTTTGCAAGTACAAGCACAAGTACTCCTCCTGCGGAGGCCTCCACGGTGCGATTCGTTATACCCGCCATCCGGCCAAATCCCAGAAGCCCTCTATGCTCTGTGACCCAAAAGACCCCGGTGACCGTCACCGCGATGGCCCCTTAGCTAGACCTCTACCCCAATAAATCGGACGCTGCCCAGCTTCGTTTCAGTTTCACGTTTGGGTTTTTCATCCCTTTTGTTTTGAGCAGGCTGCCAGTTTTTCCAAATAACCTTAAGTCGGCTCGGGAGCACCCAGAAGCCCTCCGGGAAAAAGTGTTTAGAGAGGTTTCCATGGGTAGGGTAGAGGGCCCCTTTAATTTCCCTCCTTTCCCGAACCTCTGCGTTTTTCCCCTCTGTGTAGTTCCCAAGAAAGAACTGGGTAAATTTTGTTTGATCCATCACCTTTCTCACCCAAAGGGGACCTCGGTTAATGATGTCATCCCTCCTGAGGACGTATCAGTGGCCTATGTCTTCTTCAATAGGGCTGTTGCCTTGGTCACAAAGGTCGGCCGAGGGGCCCTTTTGGGGTCTGCATTTCGCCTTCTCCCGGTTCACCCGGATTGTTATCACTGATTCACTTGTTGGGTTGCTATGTCGACGGTCTCTATTACTACGATACTTGCCTCCCCAAGGGTTATTCCATATCCTGCCATTATTTTGAAATGTTTAGTACTTTTCTTGAGTGGGTTGTTCGTTATGAGACTGGTTCACTATTTGGACGACTTTTTATTAGTTGCCCCAGAGTCAGGTGGAGCCAGTTGCTATCTCCTGGATACTTTTTTACAGCTTATGCGATGCTTCGTTGTTCCGGTGTCCCCTAATAAGACAGGGGGCCCCTCAACTTTCATTCCGTCTTTCATTAAGTCTTTCATCCCTGGGTATCGAGATTGATACGGTTGCCATGGTTTTCCGGTTGCCCGGGGATAAATTGGTCAAGTTGCCCGACATGATCAACGGTTTTCTTTTAGCAACTAAGGTTACTCTGCATCAAATGCAGTCTCTTCTGGGTTTATTGTTTTTTTTTCCTGCAGGGTTATGCCTTTAGGCAGGGTTTTTTCTCATCGTCTTTCGCTTGCAACTTGGGGGGTTAAATCCCCACGCCACCATATCCGTGTGACTAAGTCGATGACGACAGATTTACTAGTATGGCGGGAATTTTTCTCCTCTTACAATGGTCAATGTCCTTGATCTCCTCTTTAGTTACGCCGGCGACTTGGAGAGCACATGGTAAGGCCTGGGGGGGAGTGGCTAGAAGCTGCCGGGTCTCGGGACGCGAAACTAGAGGTTACGGTAGAGTTCTTATTGCGCTTGCGCGTATTAAGTGCCTCAGCAACGATTGCTCAACGGCATATGTCCGCGATTGAGTTTTATTTTCGTCTTCTCGGATAGCGCAACGTTTTGATCACGCAGGCGTTGCTGGTTTGGCGAAAAGAAGGTGTCTGCTCGGAATGTCGGCAGCCGATTCCATACCAGTTGCTCTGCAGTCTGGTTTCGTCATGTCCGTCAGTTTGCGCTTCCCCTTTTGAGGCTCTTCTTTTATCTCTAAGTTTCAGCCTCGCCTTTTTCGTACGCATAAGTGAACTACTACCTCCTTCTCATCATAAGCCGGTGAAGCAATGATGTTCTGTATGGAAATGGGGCAGTACGGGTCAGGATTTGGCGCTCTATGATGGATATATTCGGAAAGGGGGCATGGATCCCTCTGCACCCGATCGCGGGTCCTGCTTGCCCAGTTCGATTATTCCAGAACTACAGTGAATCTTGCCCTGGCTGAAGTAATTTTTTGGTTCATGAAGACAGCTCCCCCTTACAAAATTTCAATTCACTGCGATTTTCAAACACTGTCTTTCGGGCCATCGGGTTCGAGCCCCGAGATTTTGGAACGCATTCGTTTCGCATTGGTGCTGCGACTCATGCGGTTAGGGCAGGCCTTTCCGAGGCAGATGTTATGCAGATCAGTAGGTGGCGCTCAAGATGTTTCGCGAGCTATGTCCGTCCTGACTTCTTGTCGGTGGTT
>NW_024401024.1:0-10044 GCF_905171765.1 Bufo bufo
CCAGATTCTTTGCTATGGCATGAAGAGACTGATTCTCTGCTGACGTGAAGCCAGATTCTCTGCTATGGGACCTCTGTCCAATTGATATTGGGTCATTTTTATTTTTGTTAATTTTTATTTTAATTCATTTCCCTATCCACATTTGTTTGCAGGGGATTTACCTACATGTTGCTGCCTTTTGCAGCCCTCTAGCTCTTTCCTGGGCTGGTTTACAGCCTTTTTAGTGCCCAAAAGTTCGGGTCCCCATCGACTCAATGGGGTTCGGGTTCGGGACGAAGTTCGGTTCGGGTTCGGATCCCGAACCCGAACATTTCCGGGAAGTTCGGCCGAACTTCTCGAACCCGAACATCCAGGTATTCGCTCAACTCTAAATATGACCCTTTGCCAAACTCTCGGCGACATACTTTCGCATGACCTCTCTTTCGGGTTGAGAGAGGTTGTAAAGCCGAGACTTTGGCAACTTAGCACCAGGAATGAGATTAACTGGACAATCATAGCCTCGATGAGGGGGCAATTCCTGAGCCCCACCCTCCGAAAAGACATCCGCAAAATCCGAGAGATACTGAGGTAAAGCCGTAATGGACACACCAGAGATAGATGTGCCAATACAATTATCCGAACAAAACTCGCTCCAACCAATGATTTGTTTTGCTTGCCAGTCTATAATTGGGTTATGTCTAGTCAACCATGGCAACCCCAAAACTATAGGAGCTGGCAAATCCTTCATGACAAAACAAGAAATAATTTCAGCATGTGAATCACCCACCCTTAAGTGAATACCATGAACAATGTGAGTAAGGCTCCTTTGAGAAAGAGGGGAAGAATCAATTGTAAAAACACGAATCTCATTCTCTAACGTGCAAGTACTTAGTCCCAGGCCTTGAAGAAAAAGAAAGTCAATTAGGTTTACCCCAGCACCACAATCAAGGAATACATCAACAAACACATTTTTTGACTCTAGCGCCACCATAGCTGAAAGGAGAAAACGGGAACTGCAGGGAGCTTGCATACCTGTCTGCTCCACCACACCATTCATACAACCAAGTGTGAGGGAAGTTTTTTTTTCTTTTTTCTTTCTCTCTTCCACCTGTGATTTAACATGAGGGCAAGAAAAAATAAAATTACCCCTCTTTCCACAAAAGTAACATAGATTGTGCACTTTTCTAAATTCTCTACTATCAGAATGGCAAGATATCTGACCTAACTGCATGGGTTCCTCCCCTACCCCAGAGTTATAAGTAATATCACCCTGGGCAGTAGGAGAAACAAAACCACATGCAGGAGGGATCCCCTGCACGGAGGGACCCTTACACCTCTCTCTGATATGTCTATCCAACCGTATAGCCAAAGACATTGCATTCTCTAAAGTATCCGAATACTCATGAAAAGCCAGGGCATCCTTCAACCTTTCAGATAACCCCTGGCAAAACTGACTACATAACGCGGGGTCGTTCCACCCCGACTCAGTAGCCCACCTCCTAAACTCTGTGCAGTAACCCTCTGCAGTATGTTTACCCTGTAGTAAGTTACGCAATTTTGATTCTGCCATCGAGACCCGATCTGGGTCATCGTAAATCAATCCCAGGGCTTGGAAAAATTCCTCCACTGACCGGAGAGCCAGAGAACTGGGCGGCAGAGAAACAGCCCAGGATTGCGCGTCCCCTTTAAGCAGAGACATGATGATACCAACCCTCTGATCTTCATTACCTGACGAAAATGGACGCAGTCGAAAGTACGATTTGCATGACTCTTTAAAGCGGAAAAAATCATCCGTACCCCCTGTAAATCTCTCGGGAAGAGCGACTTTAGGCTCCCCACCAATTTGACCTGTACCTGATGCCAGAAACCTCTGACACTGCGTGACCAAACTACGCAGATCAGCAACCTCTAGGGATAAACCCTGCATGCGGTCACTCAGTGCATCAATTGACGCCATCACAAAAGCGCTGAGTGATGGCAGTCACAGTATGGCGGATTATAATGTCACGGCGGGCGTGCACTCAGTATAACAGATAACGCACCAACCAGGCTCTGGGCGAGAGACAGGGGAAGGGTCACCTCCTAGCTAATCCCTGGCCTCTTTCTCTGCACTGCTCAGCCCACCTACAGACCTTTAAGGTAGGTATGAGGTGTCCCCGTGCTTGGGCTGACAAATCCCTGAATTCCCTTAGATGGTGAAGTGGGAAATAGGAGCAGCCAGCTCGCACAGAACCTGGATGGGATAGATGACACAAAACAACCAACTAGAAACAACACTTATCTTCCTGAGCTGGAACAGACAGCCAACCTTCCTTCCTAGCTTCCAAGACCACAATGATGAGTATAATCCGCTCAGGGCACTGGGCTGAGGAGCTATTTAAACTAATGACTCCACCCAGTGCACCTGATGAGGGGCGGATCCAGCACGACTCCAAAACAAACACTAAACTCGTGCTGCAATCCTGGCCGACCTCCGCACATCGTCAGAGTGGGGCATGACATGGACGCCCTGGCGGCAAAGATCCAGATGACGCACCTCGTCTCCAGTCCGTACCACCCGCAAACCAACGGCCTCTGCGAGCGCTTTAACGCGTCATTAAAGCAGATGCTGGCCAAGTATGTTGAGTCGCAGGGTGGGCACTGGGAACGATACTTGCCTCATCTGCTGTTTGCCTACAGGGAAGTACCGCAAGAGTCCACTGGGTTCTCCCCATTTGAACTCCTGTATGGCAGGAACGTCCGAGGACCACTACAGCTGATGCGAGAGACGTGATGTCTCTGTAGTGGATTACGTCCTGAAGTTCAGAGACAAAATGGAGTCACTCTCTGCCATGGTAATGGAGAATCTGGCCCAGGCCCAGGCCAAACAGAAACTATGGTACGACCACACTGCAGGAGACCGGGCGTTTGAAACGGGAGACAAGGTCTATGCCCTTCTTCCCATACGGCACAATAAGTTACAGGCGGCCTGGGAGGGGCCATACACCATAGAGAAGCGTTTGAACCCCCTGACATACTTGGTGAACATGGGGGGTAGAAAACAGAAGGCCCTTCACATTAACATGCTGAAGGCCCACCACGATAGAACCCAGTATGTACTCCCAGTGTGCAGCCGGTTAGAACAGGGCGAGACAGACCCTCTGGTAGATCTGCTGGCTGACACCCGGGATAAATGTCAACCCGCAGCTCTCCCCGTCCCAGAGAGAGCAGTTACAGGAGGTGTTAGGTCGGTACCACCGGACCTTCTCAGGTATCCCGGGACGGACCAATCTGGTCGCTCACCGGGTAGATACCGGACCACATCCCCCCATCAAGCAATCCGCCTATCGGGTCTCTCCGGAGGTGCAGGCGGACATGCAGTGTGAGGTGGGGGAAATGCTAGAACTGGGGGTCGTTCAGCGGTCCTGTAGTCCATGGGCGGCACCCAAGAAAGACAAGACAATGCAGTTCTGCGTGTACTACCGGAAGTTGAACGCTGTAACCACTACAGACGCCTACCCCATGCCTCGCATCGATGAGTTGCTAGATAAGCTGGCAGCTGCCAGCTATCTATCAATCATGGATCTGAGCCGGGGGTACTGGCAGATCCCTCTTGCCCCGGACGCGCGGCAGAAGTCGGCCTTTATCACTCCCTTCGGGCTCTTCGAATTTACGACGATGCCCTTTGGAATGAAAAACGCGCCTGCCACGTTCCAGCGGGCTATGAACAACCTGCTGGAGGAAATACAACCGTTCGCTGAAGCATATTTGGACGATATTGCGGTGTTTAGCCCCCAGGTACTTCAACGGCTGGCTGCAGCCAATTTGACAGTTAAGCCAAGTAAGTGTCAGATTGGCATGACGGAAGTCCAGTATTTAGGGCACCGAGTGGGAGGGAACACCCTGAAACCGGACACTGGAAAGGTTGACGCCATCTTAGCGTGGCCTCGGCCTATCACCAAGCGACAGGTCCAGGCATTCCTGGGGACCGCGGGCTACTATAGGAAGTTTGTACCGGCCTATAGTGCCATTGCGAAGCCCCTGACGGATGCCACTTGCAAGAAGCACCAGAAAGTGGTTATGTGGACCCCTGAGTGTGAGAACGCCTTCCGGGCCTTGAAGCAGGCGTTACGGTCTCGGCGCTGTCCTAAGCCAGGTGGATGGAAAAGGAGACGAGCATCCTCTTCTGTACCTGAGCCGGAAACTTCTTCCCCGAGAAGTCTCCTACTCAACTACAGAGTGTCTGGCGATTGTGTGGGCCCTACAGAAGCTTCAATCCTATCTGTACGGCCGCTCCTTCACAATCATTACGGACCATAATCCTCTCAGTTGGCTGAACCGTACTGCGGGGTCCAACGGGAAGCTCCTACGTTGGAGCTTGTCGCTGCAGCAGTACGATTTTACCATCCAGCCCAGGGCAGGCAGCAGACATCAAAATGCGGATAGCTTATCCCGGTGCAACGGCGATCCAGACCGATCAGTGCAGGTTATCGGCGACGCCACCCGTCTTGTGGACGGATGTCTAGCCGCAGACGCGGGGAGAGGTGTCACGGATGATCCGCGAGAATATTGAACCGTCCTCCCAATATTATCAATATCACTATCCCTTATTGATCAATGGGCCTATTAAACAGTTCTTATTTCCCCAGAGCTTACAATCTGATTACTCAGAGCGTCTCCTTCTATGTACCCAGAGAACAAAAGGGTCCTTTTGTTCCAGTCAGTCAATAGAGGCCAGCATGCTTCAGACTGTCTTTCACAGCTAAAACTGGAAATGGACCGAATGCTAACTTCATTACGGCGTCCTCTACAATTAACTGATCAGACGGTGGCTATTCGTCTGCATCCCTGGTAAATAAGAAGTGTGAAGTCAGTTTCCTGAAAGGGAAGTTACCTGGGTGAAACTATAGACAGTCAGGCACCGCGATCTGAGATATGATTTTTACCCTTTTTAAGAGAGACCATGCATCTTACGGACATAAAAATTACATCATCTTGTCCCTCAGAATTCACTGTACATTTACATATCACAAACATAACTCTAGGAGATGCCCAGGTCAAGTTATGGCGTTACCCCATCATAAAACAGGTTATAATAGTCATATTTGATATCTCTGAACTCCATATTTTGTGGGGAATGTGAATCTGTGCTTGTTACTTATGTACAGCGGAGACATCCCGAGATATGGCACATACCATATTTCAGAACTGGCATTCATCTCAGAAATACAGCCTGCCCAGCAGGCAGACTCTCAATTCCCCGCCTTGAGTCTGGGATCCTTATAACAAGGGCCTAGAATCTGCTAAAGGAGTTCTCCACTTTTAACAACACCTGAAGAGGGCCTCAGCCAGAGAACCCGTGGGCTGTAGGCATATCCGTATTATTACACTGGACAAAGCTTTCTTGGACTTTATCCCTGCAACGGACTATTTCACCAACGGACATCTTTTCTGCGGAAAATAAGTATTTTCTTTCTTTTCTCCCTTTGTGTTTATTGGACTATACTTTCCTTGATTATTGTTTTAATAATTACTGTACATCTTGATAATTTGTATAGTGTGTGTATATATATATATATATATATATAATAAATGACCTCCAAGTCATTTCTCTAGCCATATGCCTGCTTTCAAACACTGCAAAAACTTACCCTAGCCTCTCCGAAGAGAAAGCTACTCGGTTCTGTTATCCAGATAGTGGGTTCCTTGCTCCCATCAATTGCAAGGTGGTGGGAGTTAAACTACCCTGTGTGTGGTTCTGGTCCGGTCGCTCACACGCTTACTTGCGGTCAGTCGGCGGTCCAATCCCTGCGCTTCCAGCCTATCGACTGTACGGACTCAAGTTAGACTGTCAGTGTGCTGAAAGTGGCTGGAGGCCTGTTTGCGGATTGACCACTAGGGGCGCTGTGACGGTTTTGTGACGTATTGTGGCCGCGGCGGTTGCAGTTCGTCACAATAAACATAAACAAAACATATGTGTCAGTACATTAAACATTATAAATCAGCCTCACTCCATCAGTGAGAGTACTCACAGACAATTCCATCATTAGTCCAGGAATAGATTAAGAGCTCCTCTGCATGCAGTCTGCTAGATCCAGGAGCAGTCATGAAATGGAGGAAATACAGTTCCAGGTTAAAGGTTACTGCCTCTAATAACTAACTCTGACCACTAGATGGCAGCAACGTCAAACTAACATTTGCAGTATAATCTGTAACAGCACATTGCACACATTAACTATGAACAATATGGGCAGAACAAGATCCAAAGAGCTGTTAATATCAGTGAAGCAAGCCATCATTAGGCTCAAAAAACTAAACAAACCCATCAGAGAGATAGCAAAAACATTAGGCGTGGCCAAAACAACAGTTTGGAACGTTCTTAAAAAGCAACACCAAAAGACCCGGAAGACCACAGAAAACAACTGTGGTGGATGACCAAAGAATTCTTTCCCTGGTGAAGAAAACACCCTTCACAACAGTTGGCCAGATCAAGAACACTCGCCAGAAGGTAGGTGTATTTGTGTCAAAGTCAACAATCAAGAGAAGACTTCACCAGAGTGAATACAGAGGGTTCACCACAAGATGTAAACCATTGGTGAGCCTCAAAAACAGGAAGGCCAGATTAGAGTTTGCTAAACGGCATCTAAAAAAGCCTTCACAGTTCTGGAACAAGATCCTATGGACAGATGAGACCAAGATCAACTTGTACCAGAGTGTAAGAGAGGAGTATGGAGAAGGAAAGTGTCACGAGGGTATCGAGAACTACGCCTAACTCCGTTATACCCGGGGTCAGGAAGTCGCAGCGGTTGGCTGCACGCTCTATTTAACCACCTCAGCCCCCCTAGCTTAAACACCCTTAATGACCAGGCCACTTTTTACACTTCTGACCTACACTACTTTGACCGTTTATTGCTCGGTCATGCAACTTACCACCCAAATGAATTTTACCTCCTTTTCTTTTCACTAATAGAGCTTTCATTTGGTGGTATTTCATTGCTGCTGACATTTTTACTTTTTTTGTTATTAATCGAAATTTAACGATTTTTTTGCAAAAAATAGACATTTTTCACTGTCAGTTGTAAAATTTTGCAAAAAAAAATGACATCCATATATAAATTTTTCTCTAAATTTATTGTTCTACATGTCTTTGATAAAAAAAAAATGTTTGGGTAAAAAAAAAATGGTTTGGGTAAAAGTTATAGCGTTTACAAACTATGGTACAAAAATGTGAATTTCTGCTTTTTGAAGCAGCTCTGACTTTCTGAGCACCTGTCATGTTTCCTGAGGTTCTACAATGGCCAGACAGTACAAATACCCCACAAATGACCCCATTTCGGAAAGTAGACATCCTAAGGTATTCGCTGATGGGCATAGTGAGTTCATAGAACTTTTTATTTTTGTCACAAGTTAGCGGAAAATGATGATTTCTTTTTTATTTTTATTTTTTCTTACAAAGTCTCATATTCCACTAACTTGTGACAAAAAATAAAAACTTCCATGAACTCACTATGCCCATCACGAAATACCTTGGGGTGTCTTCTTTCCAAAATGGGGTCACTTGTGGGGTAGTTATACTGCCCTGGCATTTTAAGGGCCCAAATGCGTGCGAAGTAGTTTGAAATCAAAATCTGTAAAAAATGGCCGGTGAAATCCGAAAGGTGCTCTTTGGAATGTGGGCCCCTTTGCCCACCTAGGCTGCAAAAAAATGTCACACATCTGGTATTGCCGTACTCAGGAGAAGTTGGGCAATGTGTTTTGGGGTGTCATTTTACATATACCGATGCTGGGTGAGAGAAATATCTTGGCAAAAGACAACTTTTCCCATTTTTTTATACAAAGTTGGCATTTGACCGAGATATTTATCTCACCCAGCATGGGTATATGTAAAATGACACCCCAAAACACATTGCCCAACTTCTCCTGAGTACGGCGATACCACATGTGTGACACTTTTTTGCAGCCTAGGTGGGCAAAGGGGCCCACATTCCAAAGAGCACCTTTAGGATTTCACCGGCCATTTTTTACAGATTCTGATTTCAAACTACTTACCACACATTAGGGCCCCTAGAATTCCAGGGCAGTATAACTACCCCACAAGTGACCCCATTTTGGAAAGAAGACACCCCAAGGTATTCCGTGAGGGGCATGGCGAGTTCCTAAATTTTTTTATTTTTTGTCACAAGTTAGCGGAAAATGATGATTGTTTTTTGTTTTTTCTTACAAAGTCTCATATTCCACTTACTTGTGACAAAAAATAAAAACTTCCATGAACTCACTATGCCCATCACGAATGACCTGGGGGTGTCTTCTTTCCAAAATGGGGTCACTTGTGGGGTAGTTATACTGCGCCGGCATTTTAGGGGCCTGAATGCATGAGAAGTAGTTTGAAATCAAAATCTGTAAAAAATGGTCAGTGAAATCCAAAAGGTGCTCTTTGGAATGTGGGCCCCTTTGCCCACCTAGGCTGCAAAAAAGTGTCACACATGTGGTATCGCTGTACTCAAGAGAAGTTGGGCAATGTGTTTTGGGGTGTCATTTTACATATACCCATACTGGGTGAGATAAATATCTCGGTCAAATGGCAACTTTGTATAAAAAAATGGGAAAAGTTGTCTTTTGCCAAGATATTTCTCTCACCCAGCATGGGTATATGTAAAAAGACACCCCTAAACACATTGCCCAACTTCTCCTGAGTACGGTGATACTCTTTTTTGCAGCCTAGGTGGGCAAAGGGGCCCACATTCCAAAGAGCACCTTTCGGATTTCACCGGCCATTTTTTACAGATTTTGATTTCAAACCACTTCTCACGCATTCGGGCCCCTAAAATGCCAGGGCAGTATAACTACCCCACAAGTGACCCCATTTTGGAAAGAAGACACCCCAAGGTATTTCATGATGGGCATAGTGAGTTCATGGAAGTTTTTATTTTTTGTCACAAGTTAGTGTAATATGAGATTTTGTAAGAATTTTTTTTAAAAAAATCATAATTTTCCGCTAACTTGTGACAAAAAAATAAAAAATTCTAGGAACTCATCATGCCCCTCACGGAATACCTTGGGGTGTCTTCTTTCCAAAATGGGGTCACTTGTGGGGTAGTTATACTGCCCTGGCATTCTAGGGGCCCTAATGTGTGGTAAGTAGGTAAATGACCTGTAAAATCCTAAAGGTGCTCTTTGGAATGTGGGCCCCTTTGCCCACCTAGGCTGCAAAAAGTGTCACACATGTGGTATCGCCGTATTCAGGAGAAGTTGGGCAATGTGTTTTAGGGTGTCTTTTTACATATACTCATGCTGGGTGAGAGAAATATCTCGGCAAAAGACAACTTTTCCCATTTTTTATACAAAGTTGGCATTTGACCAAGATATTTATCTCACCCAGCATGGGTATATGTAAAATGACACGCCAAAACACATTGCCCAACTTCTCCTGAGTACGGCGATACCAGATGTGACACTTTTTGCAGCCTAGATGCGCAAAGGGGCCCACATTCCTTTTATGAGGGCATTTGTAGACATTTGGATCCCAGACTTCTTCTCACGCTTTAGGGCCCCTAAAATGCCAGGGCAGTATAAATACCCCACATGTGACCCCATTTTGGAAAGAAGATACCCCAAGGTATTCAATGAGGGGCATGGCGAGTTCATAGAATTTTTTTTTTTTGGGCACAAGTTAGCGGAAATTGATTTTTTATTTTTTTTCTCACAAAGTCTCCCTTTCCGCTAACTTGGGACAAAAATTTCAATCTTTCATGGACTCAATATGCCCCTCACGGAATACCTTGGGGTGTCTTATTTCCGAAATGGGGTCACATGTGGGGTATTTATACTGCCCTGGCATTCTAGGGGACCTAAAGTGTGAGAAGAAGTCTGGAAAATAAATGTCTAAAAAATTTTACGCATTTGGATTCCGTGAGGGGTATGGTGAGTTCATGTGAGATTTTATTTTTTGACACAAGTTAGTGGAATATGAGACTTTTGTAAGAAAAATAAATACATTTCCGCTAACTTGGGGCAAAGAAATGTCTGAATGGAGCCTTACAGGGGGGTGATCAATGACAGGGGGGGTGATCAATGACAGGGGGGTGA
>NW_024401025.1:0-9998 GCF_905171765.1 Bufo bufo
TTATCCTCTCTCTGGATTTCATAGACCTATGATGAGGGGATGGCCACTATTGTATATGGCTCACGCTCCCAGCGACTATCCAGTTTGCTTACAGGGTGATTGTTTTTCAGCCAGACCTGCTCTCCAGGCTGTAAGGGCTCAGCATGTGCATGTATATCAAAGTCCTGTTTTTGTTTTTGTTGAGCCTTCTCTATTTTAGAGTCCACTATTTCTTTAGCGTCCTCCAGGCGTTTATGATGCTCTTTGATCTATTCAGATTGGGGAATGAGTGGTTCAGCGTCCGGCACAGGGATGTCAAGGGCAAGATCTGCGGGTAGACGGCCATGTCTTCCGAACATGAGGTAGTATGGAGTGTACCCAGCCGAGCAATGGGTTGTATTGTTGTACAGGTACACAAATTCAGGGAGGAGTAACGGCCAATCAGACGTCTGGTGAGACGGCACAGCCTTGAGCATGTTGATTAGCGTCTGATTCATTTTTTCGCACAGTCCGTTTCCCTGAGGGTAGTATGCGGTAGTTCTCAGTTTTTTGCAGTTGTACAAGGCACAAAGTTCATAGAATAACTGAGACTCGAATGCAGATCCCTGATCAGTGAGTATTTTGTCAGGACACCCATATGGCAGAATGAAGCTCTTCCATATGGCAGCAGCTGTAGTTTTTGCAGTTAAGTCCTTTACAGGTACAGCCGCAACAAACTTGGTTTAGTGGTCTATGATGGTCATAGCATAGACATACCCGGATCTGCTGGGTTACAGTTTCACGTGGTCGATTGCCACAATTTCAAGAGGACCTTTACTCACTATTGGATGAAGGGGGGCTCGCTGATCATGTCTTTCTCCTTTCACCACTTTACAGGTGGGACACTGTCGGCACCAGGTTTCAATGTCACTTCTCATGCCAATCCAGTAGAAACGTTGTCTGATGGTGACTTCCGTTTTTTGGATTCCAAAGTGACCAGACCGGTTATGGTACATGTCCATCACCATCTTGGCATCTCTTCGAGGCACAACTATCTGGTGGAGGCGCTCACAGGTGACTGGATCAAGCGTTCTCCTGCGGAGTAGGTCTCTTTGTAGGAAGAGTAGTTTCCATTGTCGCGAGAGGCGAACTAGCTCTGAGTCAGCTTCCCGCTGTAAAAATAATCCAACAGTTCTCCAATGGCTCTGCTCTCTGATTGTAGTTTAGTCCAGAGCTCTTTCTCAACTGGAGGTGAGGGGTCACAGGTCTGTGGAAAACAAGTGACTTTAGAGGTCGGGGCGCCTAGTGTGTAGGGCCTCCTGTCGGGCAAATCGGGAGTAGAATATTGGCATCTCCACATCTTCCCACTGATCATCAGTAGAAATTGGTTCTTTCTGGGCAGGTAGACTAGACAAAGCATCGGCATTGTCATTAGATTTCCCAGTATGGTACTTAATGGTAAAGTTGAAGTTGGCCAGTCTAGAGGCCCATCTTTGTTCTAGAGCTCCCAGACGTGCAGTGTTCAAGTGAGCTAGCGGGTTATTGTCGGTGTAGACCGTGAAAGGTGTAGCAGCTAGGTAGTCCTTGAATTTCTCAGTGACAGCCCAGACCAAGGCTAGGAACTCCAGTTTGAACGAACTGTAGTTATGGTCATTCTGCTCTGGCTCTCGTAAAGATCTGCTGGCATAGGCGATGACTCTTTCAGTTCCAGCTTGTGTCTGAGATAGTACAGCTCCCAAACCTTTCTTACTTGCATCAGTATAGAGGCAGAATGGTAGGCTGTAGTCAGGATAACTCAGGACTGGAGGTTCTGTGAGTTTTTCTTTCAACAGTTGGAAAGCAGCTTCTCTCTCTTCATTCCACTCCACTGGTATCTTGGAATTCTGACATCCTTTAGGGTGACCTTTCACAAGCTCCTGGATAGGTTCGCAATCTGAGCAAAGTGCGGGATAAATCTCCGATCGTAACTTGCAAATCCGAGGAAGCTCTTGACCTCTTTGACTGTTTTGGGAGCCGGACAGCTTTGTACTGCTGCTATTTTGTCAGGGTCTGGTCTCACGCCTTCTGCACTCACAACATATCCCAGATATTTCACTTGGGGCTTCAGTAAGTGATACTTTGAAGGTTTCACTTTCAGTCCATATTGGGTCAAAGTCTGGAACACTTCCGCCAGGTGCTGTAAATGCTCCTCATAGGTCTTAGAGTAGATGATCACATCATCCAGGTACAACAACACAGTCTCAAAGTTTTTGTGTCCAAGACATCTTTCCATGAGTCTCTGAAATGTCCCAGGGGCGTTGCATAGCCCGAATGACATGTTGTTTAACTCAAACAGACCCATTGGGGTGGAAAAAGCTGTTTTTTTCTTTATCTTCTGGTGCCATGGGAACTTGTCAATAGCCACTGGTTAGATCCAGAGTTGAAAAGTAAGCAGCGAATCCCAGAGCTGCCAGGGATTCTTCAATTCATGGCAGGGGGTACGCATCCTTGTGCGTAATGTTGTTGATCTTACGGTAGTCCACACAAAAATGGGTGGTTCCATCCTTTATCTTTACCAGGACTAAGGGAGCAGCCCAGTGGCTGTGACTATCCTGGAAGACATTAGCTGTCTTCATATCCTGCACCATCTTCTTCACTTGCTGGTACATGGCAGGAGGAATTGGTCGGTATCTCTCTTTGATTGGAGGATGAGTGCCGGTTGGAATGGTGTGCTGTATTAAGCAAGTCTGTCCATAGTCCAGAGAATGTTTGCTGAAGACTTGATGGTGTTGTTTGACTAAGTACAGCACACCGTTGATCTGCTCAGCAGAGGTTATGGTATCGCCAATGTGTAGTTCGGCCCACCAGGGCTGTTCTAGCAGGTCTTTGGCTTCCTCCTCTGTTTGGAGTGATTGTTGAGCCGCAGCAGTGGGATAATCCAGGATATCCTGCGGGCGGATGTGGTATAGGCAGGCCACTGGATAGTGTTTTTTTTTATTTCACAGCTTCATCACCCAGATTGACTAAGCGTATAGGTACCTTTCCTTGGGACACGGTGACCACGCTCCTGGCGGCTAGGACAAGGGGATGATCCTGAAGATGTATTGGCTCCACAAGGGCCTGATAATCTTGACTTTGGATACCGATGCAAGCCTTGCACCATATCAGAGTTTCTGCTCCAGGCTGGAGTTTGATAGGATAAGCGGACAAGGCAGATTTCACCCCGTTGATTGCTGAACTTTTGTTGGGCGGATAGCACTCGAATGGTCTGGTGTATAACCCATTGAGTTTCATGGGGCATAGTCAGCAGGGTTTTCTTTAAGGCTTTCAGCACTTCAGGGTAGCAATTGCTGAGAACATTCCTTCCCAGGACCACAGGGCAATTGTCATCATCTGGGACCTGAATCACGATTACTCCTTGACATGAGAGTTCAGTATCTTCAATCTGTAAGGTAGGTTCCCAATAACCTAGTATAGGCACTGGCTTGCCATTGGTAACCATGATCTGGAGCCAATATTCAGGAGGTTGTATCAGTTGGGCTCCGTTTCGGCATGTGTCAAATGCTGCTAGGTGGATGGTAGTCACTTGAGATCCGGTATCAATTAAGGCAGGAAACTTCACTCCGTTGATGTCAACTTCCACCATGGGGGCGCCCACATACCTCGGCATAAAGGCTGGGTCTTTGGGACCTAGTATTCTTCATCCCGAGGGGCGGTCCTCGACCTCAGGGGATACCGTTTAACTGACGGCAGTCCTTTGCAATGTGTCCTCTGACAATGCAGGCATCGCTGTTCCCTGATGTTTTGATAACCGGGGTCTGGCAATCTACTGTCTGGCTGACACTGACATTCTTGTGGACCGGGCGTAGAGCGGTCTCTGTTTGAAAAAGTTCCTTTCCCCACCTTGGGTTGCTGTTCTAATCGCTCTAGCTGTTTCCTCATCCTTTCCATATTCTCAGCTAAGAGTGAGACTTGAGTGGTCAGAGCTGCTACAGTATCTGGAACGGGCGCCTGAGCTCCGTGCTCAGCTATTTGTCTGTGAGTAGCAGGCCGTAATGCGGGCCCTGCCTTCTTGTTTTCTGGAGGTTCAGCTTGGTGACTTTCCCCTAGAATGCCAATAGCAAGTTCCTTAAAATCCAAGAAAGGGGTATCTGCGTGCTGAGCTGAAAGCATCTTCAGCTGACGTTTGAGGGATTCATCAAGGACACCTTCAATAAACTGTTCCCTGAGGGTTTGAACTTGTCCCTCAGTTTCACGGGGATCAATCTGAATAACAGCTCACAGTGCTTCCTGCAGGGACAGGGCAAAGTCTCTCAAGGTCTCCTTTGACTGCTGCAGCTTTCCAAAGAAGCACATTTTAAGTTCAGAGGCGGTCCTAATCTCAAAGGTGGTACTGAGTCAGTCTAGGATCTGCTCAGCGGTTTTCCGTTCTGACTGGGGCCAGGACTTGACCTCCCGGAGCGCAGCTCCCTGTAACTGGCCAATCAGGATTTCCACTTTCTGATCCTGTGATACAGGATATAGCTTAAACGTGGCTAGCATTTTATCATGGAATTCCCTGAGTGAATGGGGTTCTCCTGAGTAACTTTGGAGGCAGGGTGCCCCAAAATAGTATGGCATAGTGAGAGGCATAATGCAGGTGTCTGCCGCTGCTGCTGGTGGATCGCTGCGGTCAAAGTGGGTGCTATCTTCGTTGTCAGACATGTCCCTTGATGCCCAGTACCAGATTAGAGTGATTAGTACTGGCTACAATGCAATTTTAGATGCAGGTTGCTATGGGTGACTGCAGCAGAATTGGTGCGTGGCTCCTTTAAGAGTCGCTGCAACTGCTCAATTTCGGGACTTATGGTGCTCTGGCAGACAGATAACAACTATTAACAGTCTTTAGCAAGGTTATTTGCACAATTGTACTCACTCAGGTTTAATAGCAGACGATTCTCCCCCATTCCATGAAGACAATGCTGTATTTCCTTTTTTTTAAATGGCCGCCGCTTTACTTCCTGCTTCCTGTATGGGCAGCAATCTCTTTGTCCTCCTGGGAACTTGTATTCAACACTTTTGTTCCTGCTGCTGTAGGAATGCTTTCTCTGTGGAGTCAGGCTGTTGGGTTCCCTCTCCTCTGCTGGGTGGAGATATCTGGGATAGTTGCTTAACCCCTGCGCTGCCACTGTGCTGCAACTGATGCAAGTCCACACTCTTTAGCAATAAGTACATGCAGTAAGGCACAAAGGTAAATCCTGGTGAGGCACACTATTGGATCCGGTTCTGTTGGCACACAGATCGATCATGTTCCAGTGACGCCAAAAAATGCAATGAGCAGGACCGTGGTACGGTTACACGGACGCCAAAATATGCAATGGTTCCCGATATGAGTATAATAGTCTATGTTTTTTGTTCGTGACACCAATTGCAGCGTGCGCAGGGTACAGTCTCAGGGCCCTTTAAGGTGTTGCAACTCACGTACCAGGTTAGGAATGCCAGAGTGGTGTAATGTCTCTGTGTGGTAGTAGTAATAGTGTCAACGGTGTCTCCTACCTTGGTACGGCTGGACTCCTGGATCCTGGCTCACTTGCAATAAAATTAGTGTTGCTAGTAGGAGTAATTGAGGAACTTGGTAGCAATGAATGAGATCCAGACTTGAAATATAATTCAACTTGTCTTTACTGGAGGCAGCATTAATCCACATGAGATACAGCAATAGTTTTGGGTCCCAGCAGGTATTGGCAATGTATGGCAGGGATTACTATCTCTTCTGCTTCTATCATGTGCCTGGAGAATATGGCAGGAATCTATAGAGTGTGCTTGGCGTGCAAGCTGCACCTGCATTCCCTGGACTTTGTGTGGCTGTCATTGCCCACAAACAGGTAGGAACTAGTGTTAGGGACCACTCCATAGAGGCGACCTTGACGTGGTGAGTGGCTTATTACGCTTTGGCCAAAATGTACACCAATGCCTCATCCAGCATAGAGGCAGGGCAGAATGCTGGTTGCAGAGTGCTATTGCATTTGTGTATTTTTCTTTGTATATGTATTTCGCCATAGCAATGTGCACCTACATATAGGGTTGTGCTGATTGAATTCCCCACATTTTTTCTTTGTAGTATATATTGGAGGCGTGGCGATCTCCATTCAGTCATGCACACCTGACCAGTCAATCTGTCCTGGAGGCTGGTTTTAAAATCAGTATAAAACTGAGTCTGCATATATAGCACCTACCAGTGGCCATTTGGCTCCAGGAGAAGTATGTGGTGGGCTCAGCGTGCATGTTGGTACTTGCATCCCTGGATCCGATGAAAGCTGTAATGGCACCGGACGGGGTTAAAAGCAGAGTGTGCTTGGCGTGCATGCTGCACCTGCATTCCCTGGACTTTGTGTGGCTGTCATGGCCCACAAACAGGTAGGAACTAGTGTTAGGGACCACTCCATAGAGGCGACCTTGACGTGGTGAGTGGCTTATTACGCTTTGGCCAAAATGTACACCAATGCCTCATCCAGCATGAAGGCAGGGCGGAGTGCTGGTTGCAGAGTGCTATTGCATTTGTGTCTTTTTCTTTGTATATGTATTTTGCCATAGCGATGTGCACCTGCATATAGGGTTGTGCTGACTGAATCCCCCACATTTTTTCTTTGTAGGAATCTATATCTTCTGCTGTGTTGGGGACTGACTAGCTGAGGAGGAATTTGGCTTCTCCTGGTCTCTGGATGTTACTCACAGTTATGCTCACAGGGAATGGTTCGTCCTGGAGTTCTGGAGGTGGCTGCTTGCTTGTCACCAGTTGAGGCTGAAGGGCTCAGACTGGGAATGAAGATCTTTGGTCTGAACCGAGAAGAGATCCTGGTTTGGGATCCCTATTTCTGGGAGCTCCTACTTGCAAAGCCTTCCCCTTGCAGGGAGAGCTGGAACACACCAGATCTAACTGTTTCCCCCCCTCCCCCCTTGCTGCAGGGCGTGGGAAACTCCACTTCCCTTAAGCAGGGGGGCAGAACAGAACTGGAAAGTTCCATTCTGAATGGCCATAACATTACTATTCCTACCAACGACGACGCCACCTGATGGTAGACCTGAAACATTACAAAGAAAATATAACATTTAAAATGGTTTCATCTGCACAGTGGTGAATGACATGAGGGGAATCACATCAGATGACAATATTAATGCTCTTAGCAGATTGTAGCGGGGTAAAAGCGTTAGTAACCCCACTCTGGGGTGTTACATTTGCAGCAGACTATATGCTATTGGGGTGATGAGCCTATGAACTGTAGAAACTTTTTTACAAGAAAAAGCTGGCTGGCTGTTTAACCCCTTAATGATTTTCCATTTTTTCATTATCGTTTTTTACTCCCAGCCTTCCCAAAGACATAACTTTTTTTTATTTTTCCATTCATATAGGGCTTGATTTTTGCAGGACAAGTTGTTTTTTTCTCACGGCAAACAATGTAATGGGAAGCAGGAACAAAATTTTAATAAGGTGAAATTATATATATAAAAAAAAAAAAAAAAAAACACAATTACTCCACACTTTGCTTTTACGGTGTTTCCTAAAACACTGACCTGTTACTCTCATTCTCCGTGTCAGTATTATTAAATGTTATCAGCATTATCATCAATCGCAAACATTAGCCCCGGGTGCCTGCTGTTTAAAACAGCAGGCACCTGGTGACTACAGCACTTGCTGCACTCACAAGTGGGCATCATATTAAAAGTCCTGACAGCCGATGTATGTAGTTGTAAGTTGGTCGGGAACAGATTAAACATTAAAAAAAATGAGTTTCTTGAATGATTTTTTTTTGACAGTACGCTGTATGAAACAATTCAAACAATGGCTAGTCCTCTGCACACTCACTTTGCTAACTTTCCCTGATAAAACTTTACAAACTACACATTTATATTATCAATTCCTCCCCTACAGTGCCACTATAGTGTCTCTATTAACTGGCTTGTGTCTGCAATTGTTTATTTTATTTTTTGGGGTCAGACACAGCCACAACATATCCACAGCTGAGAATAGAATGGTGTGTGTCTTATTCTAAGCAGAAAGCTTTGTTTGAATACTGCTCCTTGATTGGCAAATCAGGCAGTCTGTCAGTCTCTTAGCCAATCAGGGCAAGCATCCCTCCCCTACTAGGGTCATGTGATTCTCCATCTTCCTTCCTGTTTTCCCACACCAATTTGCACAGTAAAATGGCTACGTGGGCTGTTTTTGAGTGATTCAAAGCAAATCACCAAAACTTTTCATTAGCTGACATGTCTTGTGAAAAGCATAGCAAATTCCATTAGTTTAGAATCAATTTTCTCATCTCAAATATATGGAAATATTTTCCTCTAGATAATGGAGAAGGATATGAGGGGACCTTGCATATCGTAGTTCTATTTATTAGTGGAATTGATGGAGCTATGTGTGAGGGGCTATTTTCTATGCAGGGTAAAAAGGAGTTAACCTGATTCAATTTACTCCTGAAAGTGTTCCTGCACTCCTGCAAATTACCATCCAACCCACCTAACCCACATTAAGGGAAGGGGAAAGTCTTCTAGAAAATATGAGTTAAAAAATAATAATAATTTGTCGGCCCAGAAAATGTCTTGAAAAAATTCCTTAGACCATATGGCTGCCACCACCTGCTTGTGTTCTTCCAGAATGGTTTGAGGATGTTCGTTTTTTGATGTTTTTTGCCTGACACGCCAATGTCCATCTGTTCGATGAAGCAAAAAACATGACTCATTAGAGAAGGCAACCCTTTGCCAATCAGCAGAGGTCAAATTTTGATACCTAAAAAATCTAAGCCTTTTCTGCCAACGCAACTTCTTATGTAGCGGTGCAGTGATCATATGTCTGCTTCAGAACCCCATACACAGCATGATTCACTGAACTGTTGTTTAACCCCTTCCCGACCGCAATCTGTATATATACGTGATAGCTGCACATACCCCGTGCAGCTACCACGTATATAAACGTTCTGGCAGCTCTTTAATCCAAGCGCTGCAAAGCGCTTGGATTAAAGCTTCTGCCCCTGCCCTGCTGCTGTCACGGACAGCATACAGTGCAATAATGCCGGCAAGGGACCAATCAGAGTGGCCCCTTGCCGACAATTGATCCGATTGGTTAGTCTGTGCAGACTAACCAATCGGATCGCGGCAGTGAAAAAAATGCCAGTTTCATGCTCTGAACTGCGCTCTGCAGATCAGAGCATGAAATCAGGTAGGGTCCTCGTAATACCCCGCCCCGATCTGTGCCCCCAATCTGTGCCCCAATCTGTGGCTGTGCCCCCCCTTGTGTCCGCCTGCAGCTCATCTCCTAGAGGCAGCTGCCCTGATGCGGTCCGCCCCCCCCCCGCCCCATGCATTCAGTCTCACCCGCCCCTCCCGCCCACCCAGCCTCCCTAAATATTGGCGGCCGTACCCCCCGATCCTCCCCCTTTCCAGTGCTGCCCCCGATCCCCGCTGCCCCCGATCCCCCTGCTTTGTGTGATGACGGCAGCTCCATTACTGAGCCGCCGCCATCAGCAGAGAGTGTCAGCTCTATGCTGACACTCTCCTGTAACCCCATAGATGCCGCGGTTGCGGCATCCATGGGGTTAATAGAGGGAGGGAGCTCCCTCTCTCAACCATCGGGGCTGCAGCGCTGTGATTGCAGCACCCGATGGTTGCCATGGCAAAGGCGTCCAGTGCTGCCACCTACAGGACATCTGGAAGTATTATACTTTGGAATGCAAGAGCATTGCAAAGTATAGTACAACTATCAGCCCCATTGGATCTTCAAGATCCAAGAGGTAACTGATAAAAAAAAGTGAAAATAATAAAAGTAAAAAAAAAAAAAAAAAAAAAAATGTAAATTAAAAAAAGAAATTGCCTTTTCCTATAAAAAAAATGAAAAAATAAAATAAAATACACATATTAGGTGTCACCGCGTCCGTAATGACCGTCTCTATAAATTTATCACATGATAGACCCTGTCCGATAAACACCATAAAAATAAAATAAAAAAAACTGTGCCAAAAAAGCTATTTTTGTCACCTTACATCACAAAAAGTGCAACAGCAAGCGATCAAAAAGGCTTATGACCC
>NW_024401026.1:0-9819 GCF_905171765.1 Bufo bufo
ATCTTCTTACAGTTGTGTAAGCAGCACAGTTCATGGAACAGATGGGACTCAAAAGCCGGTCCTTGATCGGTGAGGATCTTTTCTGGACATCCATAAGGCAGGAGGAAGTGCTTCCAGAACATTTCGGCTGTAGTCTTGGCTGTCTGGTCTCTCACAGGCACTGCTACAACAAACTTTGTGAAATGATCAATAATAGTCATGGCATAAGCATACCCTGAGCGACTAGGCTCCAGTTTCACATGGTCGATGGCGACAAGTTCAAGAGGACGGGTACTTACAATGGGTCTCAGTGGTGCCCTCTGATCATGGTGCTCACTTTGTTTTAAGGCACAGGCTACACACTCCCGACACCACTTCTCCATGTCTTCTCTCATGCCCACCCAGTAAAACCGCTGGCGGATAGTTGCTCAGTCTTTTGGACCCCAAAGTGACCGATTGATTGTGGTACATCTCCAACACCATACCTGCATCTCGTCGGGGTATGAGAATCTGGTGCACTCTCTCGTTGGACACTGGGTCTAGGCTTCTCCGTAGCAATAGGCCCTTTTGTATGAAGAGTTGATGGCGCTGTCTCCACAGTTTGATGAGCTCAGGATCTGCACTCTTACGCCGAATCCTCTCAGGGGCTCTGCCACTAGTAATGAAGTCCAACAACTCACCCAGCACTCTACTTTCAGACTGTAGTTTCACCCACCTTTCTTCTTTAGGATCAGGCCTACTGGAGGGTGAAGGAACTGCAGCTCTGTTATTGGTAGCTCGAGCCTGATCCTGTTGAGCAAATTTGTTATAGAAAGCCGGCATCTCTACATCTTCCCAAGCATCTCGCACATCATCAGGAGCTGTCTCTGTGGGAAGCCTATAAAGCATCAGCATTATCATTAGTACGTCCAGCACGATACTTTACAGAGAAATTATAGTTGGCAAGGCGAGAGGCCCATCTCTGCTCCAAGGCCCCAATTTAGCTGTATTTAGATGTGCCAGAGGGTTATTGTCAGTGAATGCAATGAACGGGTGGCGGCTAGATAATCCTTGAATTTTTCTGTCACGCCCACACTAATGCCAGGAACTCTAGTTTGAAGGAACTATAATTCTGGTCATTTTTCTCAGCTCCTTTCAGGGAGCGGCTTGCATATGCTATCACTCTCTCTTTTCCCTCTTGGATTTGGGCTAACACAGCTCCCAGGCCTCGCTTGCTAGCATCGGTATAAAGATGGAAAGGCTTGCTATAATCTGGATAACCTAACACAGGAGGCTTGGTCAGTTTCTTTTTTAGCAATTGGAACGCTATCTCTCTTTCCTCATTCCACTCAATGGGCACAGGAGTTCTAGGACTTTTCTTGGGTTGCCCCCTCAAGAGTTCCTGATAGGATCAGCTATTTGAGCAAAATGGGGGATAAAACGTCTATAGTAGCCGGCAAAACCAAGGAAACCCTCACCTCTTTGACGGTAGTAGGAACCGGCCAATTACGGACAGCTGCTAATTATCAGGGTCAGGTTGCACTCCCTCTCCGCTTACCACATGCCCCAGGTATCTTACTGCAGGTTTGAGCAGGTGACACTTGGATGGCTTTACTTCAAGCCATATTTGATAAGGATTTCAAATACTTCTGCCAAATGTTTTAGATGGTCTTCATATGTTTTTGAGTACACAATGACGTCATCTAGATACAGCAGCACTGTTTCGAAGTTTTTGTGACCCAAACACCGTCCATTAGTCTCTGGAAAGTTCCTGCATTACATAGCCCGAACGGCATACAATTGAATTCGAACAGGCCCATGGGAGTAGTGAAAGCAGTCTTTTCCCTATCTGCAGGGGCCATGGGTACTTGCCAGTAGCCACTGGTCAAGTCCAATGTGGAGAAATAGGCAGAGGAGCCCAGAGCAGTTAGTGACTCCTCAATGCGGGGCAGTGGGTATGCATCTTTGTGGGTTATTTGATTAATTTTCCTATAATCCACACAGAAACGGATACCACCGTCCTTCTTCTTTACAAGGACCAGGGGTGCAGCCCACGGACTACGGCTGTCCCGGATTACATTAGAGTCTTTCATCTCTTGGATCATTTCTTTTACAGTCTGATATGAAGTAGGTGGTAAAGGTCTGTATCTCTCCTTGATAGGAGGGTAGAGCCAGTAGGTATGGTGTGTTGTATGGCACTACCTCTCCATAGTCAGTAGCATGCTTACTGAAGGCCTGGTGGTGCTCTTGACAAGCTGTAGAATCCCTTCTTGTTGATGTTGGGGGGTAGTCTCGTCCCCTACATGGAGCTCTTCCCACCAGGGCACTTGTGGCTGGGTCACCGGCGAACATCCGCTGACTGCAGCTGGCGGCTTTTCTGTCACTGGAAGACGAATGATGTCTTGGAAGGACACCTGGGACAGCTGGGCAACACGGCAATGCTTAGTAAGCGCAACAGGATGATCACTCAGGTTAATCAGACGGACAGGTACTTTACCTTGGGAGACGTTCACCAGGCACTTGGCAGCTCTCACATAAGGGTAATCCTCCATCTGGATTGGTTCCACCAGGGCGGATAATCTCGGCCTTGGACTCCCAGGACAGCACACACCATAAAAGAGTTTGAGAATTAGGAGGCAAAGTCACAGGCTTAATATCACTAATCCTGGCAGTACAAATTTCTCCTTTCCCATTAGCAAACCTCTGCTGGGCACTTAACACAGTAATAGTCTTTTGAATCACCCTCCTGGATGCAGAGGAAGCAGTGGGCAAAGTCTGATGTAATACGCAAGTATTTCTGAATAACAGTTTTTGAAGACATTGGTGCCTAGAATGACAGGATGTCCTCCTCTGTCGCCGGCCTGTACTACTATCACCCCTGTTGGGCAAGGTTACTTCTCCCACCTGCAGGGTGGGTTCCCAGTATCCATGAATCTTTACTGGTTTGCCATTGCTGGCGATAATTTCCACCCAGGATTCAGGCGGTGGGTCAATGGTTGGTGTCCCAGAACTTTCAAAGCAGGCAGCTGAATAGTAGTGACCTGAGACCCAGTATCTAATAGGGCTTCAAAGGGGACCCCGTTGATCTCTATATTGATTTTAGGATGGGATCCTACATACGTGGCATCCAATTTGGATCCTCTGGACCTAGTGTTCTACCTCCCGAGGGGTGGTCCTCAGCCTCAGGGGTTGCCCGTTTAACTGCCAGCACGTGGATTCTGTGTGTCCCAGCTTTTTGCAGTATGTACACACGGGCCTCTTGCGATCTCTATTACGCCTCCCAGGATCCCTGGGGTGAGTCTCTTGGTATGGAGGTGGGAACGGCCTAGGAGGTGACAGGAATTCTTCTTCTGTCATTATGGGTTTTTCCCATTCCTCTATTTTTCTGCACACTTTCTAGACTTTTAGTGAGGTGATTTACTTGCTCTGTCAGCATGGCAATAGTATCGGTAGCTGACACTTGAACAGCTTGGCCGGCCTCAGCTTGGTTAGTGATAAGCGGTTTTGGCCTGCAGGCTGATGATCAGGTAGGGTGCTCAACTCCGTAGATACTGCTGACCCCAGAATTTTTATAGCCAGTTCTTTAAAGTCCAGAAAGGTACTGTTAGGGTGCTGGGCGGACAGCATCTTTAATTGGGTCCTTATTTGCTCACTAGACACCCCGTGATAAATTGTTCCCTCAGGGTCTGGTCCTGGTTATCAGCCTCTTTGGGATCTATCTGAATTACAGCCCCTAAAGCCTCCTGAAGTGATAGGGCATATCACGGAGGGACTCACCGGGCTTCTGTTTCTTGCCAAAGAAGTGCATCTTTATCTCTGAGGCAGTCCTGGTTTCAAAAGTGGCCCTGAGGCGGGTGAATATCTGCCTAGAGTACTCCGCTCAGTAGCAGGCCAGGATAATACCTCCCTGCGGGCAGCTCCCTCCAGCGCGCTAGCAGGATTTCCATTTGCTGATCGGCATTTATGGGTACAGTTTGAATAATGCCAGCAACTTTTCTTTAAAGTCTCTTAGGGTATGGGTCTCTCCTTGTAGCGGGGAAACCATGGGGCCCCAAAATAGTAAGGCATGGTAAAGGGCATCATGCTGGGGGCTATAGGATGATTAGGAGCCGCAAGCTCTCCCGGGGCCGGCTGCTCGGCACTCCCGGTTCTGACATGTTAGCTATTGAGATATGGCCGCTGGCGACTAAAGGGGCCGGAACAATCCCCTTCCCTCCGGTTACAAGTTCTTACCGGTATCGCCGGGTTGCGCAGTCCAAGTCTCGAGAGATTCCGGACGTCCTGAGTACGCGGTGACGTAGAAGAAGCAGGGCCGCGGCGGTGCGATGATGACGAGGGGCGGGATTCTCTGTGTCTTTGAGGGATCCGCCCACGAAGGTCCTCAGCAGCGCGGGAAACTTTACTCCAGGCGGCCGGTGGCCATCTTGCGCACCATTCCTGACAGCAAGCAGGGTTGTAAAAAGTCCACAAAACCACTTTAATAAACAGGCAATTTGTCACTTTGGTCACAGGGCAACTGTATAAGGCACAAAGTTCACGCTTCTTGCACTAGAAAGCGTGCGTATCCTGTTCGTGACGCCAAAAGAGAGGTGCAGCGTACTCAAGTTAGGTGTAGAAATATGTTCCTGGGTGTTGTAGTGCAATAGACACTAACCTGAGACGGCTGACTCTCTGCAAGGGCAGGTGATGGTAGAAAATGTTCGTGACGCCAGTGCCAATTAAACGGTGGCACGCCGTTTGCTGATAGCAGGAATAACTGAGGAACCACGTGATGTTAAAACAAACTCAAACTTTAGTAGTTTCATATAGACATTAACGGAAGCACAGTTCCTTTGCATACAGTTGATTTTTAATACGGTCGATGCAGGCAATACAGATTAAGCAAGGTGACTTCAGAGTGTGAAACACAGGACTTGCAGTACAGGAGCTTGCACTCTATTCCTGACTGATCCTGGACATAGAAAATCTTCTCCAAGGCCCAATACCTTAACTCTGGCGTATATCCTTGGTTCTCTCTTTATAAAGTACCTCCTCTGTTATCTTGAGTACCTCTTGCTTTCCTTGACATGCCTCTGTCTCTCCCTCAGCTTCCTCAGCCTCTAGAAACTTCAGCACACTCTAGAAACTTCTGAACTCTAAACTAGACTGACTTTCACTTCCCTGTCTGGGCTTTATATAAACTAGGGCTCTCTAGCTCCCTCTAGTGACTAGAAGCTGGAATGACACCCTTAGCAGGCCTGTACATGCAAGTGTCACAGTAACAGGGAAATACACAACATTACATTACATGACAATTTATAAAGATGACATATACCAACTTCCCCATAATTAAGGGGGGACGACAGCACACCAAGTGACACTTTTGTAGTGACGGGCATTACAGTCCCCGTACACTACAGATCCCCAATATTTAATTAAGATAACTTTTGCCACTATCATACCCCTCATCCAAATCTGTCTGCCCTGAACCGGACCCCCCAGGGTTATAAGAAGAAGAAGTCTCCCTTTGAAGGAATAGAATGACCAGTTCCCAAAACCATTTTAATTTGCTACAGTCCCAAAGTAAATGGGCGAAATCCGCGTTTACATATCCACATTTCGGACAGCAGCATTCTCGTCCTACATTTTGCGGAAATTTCAATTGGACTTTTGGCGTATAGTACAATCGGTGCAAGATCTTAAATTGAATTAATCTATGCGCGTTAGAGATTGTGGCCTTTCTTACATTTCTGTAAATACTAGTCCAGTGCAGCGGAAGACAACGCAACTCTTGCTCCCACTTATCTGGGCTTTTAAAAACAATTATGGTTGCTAATGTCAATCGACATATCTTGACCCTCTTATCTGTCTGAGCAAAACAGTAATCAAAGAATAAATTCTCCCATGGAAAAATATAGCCTTTATTGCTAGAGGCCTCATATGAGTGTTTTAAACATAAATACATAAACAGATCTAGTGATGTGCTGTCAGTAAAATTAAATTCTTGATAGGATTTAAAGTGTCTCAAAGAAAAAAGATGACCTACATTAACAACCCCCTTACGGAGCCAATAAGTAAAATCTGTGCTTTTGAGGAATTCCTCCAGGTTCCTGTTCTCCCACAGAGGGGTGAAAGCAAAAGAGTGCGAAACTTTAAGTATGATCTTAAGCTTTTTCCAGACTCTCTGTATGGTCCAGGGTATCAATAGGGACTTCCTCAAACCCAAATAGCCAGATTCCAAACAAGTGAAAATATTCTCTATTGGTTTATCCATAACCTGGATCATATATTGTGAAAGTAAACTCTCTTTAAAATTACAACATCGCTGAATTTGTGCACATAAATAATATCCTTGAAAGAAAGGGAATGATAGCCCACCATCTGATTCCGACAACCATAGATATCGTTGTTTTATATGGACCCTCTTCCTTCCCCATATTAGATCGTTAATAAGAGTCACCAGTCTATGGAAAAAAGATATCATCGATCCAAACCGGGGAAGCACACATCGGGTACATCACAATAGGCAGAGTAATCATTTTGACCAGTGCTATTCGATCAGTCTGAGCCAATATCAATTTCTGCCACACACATATTTTAGACTTAACGCTATTCGAAACCGGGGCCAAATTAAGCTCATAAAATCTATTAATGGGAACCCCAATATTCACCCCCAAATAGTCCAAAGTTCCATTGGGAGAGAGGACCCGAACTCCACTGCCCTCATCTACGACCTTGCGGTTCAGCGGGAGGAGCGATGACTTAGTCCAGTTAGTCAAATAACCCGACAATTTGCCGAATTCCTCTATTGCTTTCATCGCATAGGGAAGGATTTTCCATCCCTGATCCAAGAACAAAATAACGTCATCGGCATAGAAACTTATTTCATCACTCACTCCTGCCACCCCAAAGCCATCTATACGGTTATCTGATCGAATCTTACAGGCTAGCGGTTCAATAAATAAGGCAAAAAGGAGGGGAGAGAGGGGATACCCCTGCCTCATCCCTCACCACATCGTAACAGGGGAGGATCTGATACCGTTAATGTTAATGCTAGCTGACGGCTGTTCATATAACATTTGAGTCATTTCTATAAATACCTTCCCCAAGCCAAAGGAAGACATAGTGGACCATAGAAAAGACCACTCCATCCTGTCAAATGCTTTTGCAGCATCTAAAGACAGGATGGAGTGGTCCATTTCACCCCCAACAGAGAGATTCAAGTACACCCTATAAAGACGAATCCTGTCTGGTCGGGATGAACAGAGAGGCAATGACCTTCTTCAGACGGTTAGCCAGGATTTTTACAAAGATTTTGTAATCTGTGTTTAAAAGCGATATGGGTCTATATGACCCCATATCACATATATCTTTATCCTTTTTCAAGACCAAAGTGATCATTGCCTCTCTAAATGATGGAGGTAAAGACCCAAGTATACAGGACTCATTCAGCACCCGCAAAAGGATAGGAAGAAGTGAATTAGCGTGGTACCTGTACAGTTCAAACGGTAAGCCGTCCGGTCCTGGAGATGAATTATATTTCAGAGATGGGAGTATCGATCGTAGCTCCTCCAAAAGAATGGGGCGATCCAACATTTCCCTGTCCTGGGGATCTAACTGGGGTAGCCCCAGTTGTTGTAGGTATTGACCCATATCATCACAGCTAGGAGTAGGATCGGACAAATAGAGAGAGGAATAGTATTTCACAAACGCCTCCCTAATCATCTCTGGGGACCTCACCTTATTACCCTTTGGGTTCCTAATCTCCCTTATACTAGTAGCATCTCTCTGGTTGGCAACTAACCGAGCTAAGAATTTACCCGTTTTACCCGATTCACAGAAGCGATTTTGGCCTTGAACAGACCCGATCCTTTGAACAGACCAATCTCACCAGAATTGACCTAGGGGGAGCCCCTGGGGGAGGTTTTTTGAAGGGGATTCTGTGGGCCCTTTCCACAGAGAAGGTAGTTGCATCATGGTCTGGCCCTAGATTTTCCACCAGCCATTTTTGGATAAAATTTGCAGGATTATCCTGTTCTACCCCTTCTGGGAAACCCACCAATCTCAGATTGTACCTACGAGACCTATCTTCCAGATCTATCACTTTCCTTCTAAGCCAAAGACGATCTTGATCTACCTCTTCTAATTTATTTTTTAACACACTATTCTCTGATGTAATAGAGATAACTGCTGATTCCATCTCCTTAACCTTCTGTCTTAATTTTGTCATTTCATCTCTAATTATCGTAACATCTCCTTGTACTACTGAAAGGGAGGAGGCCAGTTCTGCAACTGAGCTGCTGGTAGAATTACCTACTCCCAGTATATCTGAGAGTTTTTTATTGATGCTGTCCAAACCTTCACTCTGGGGTGCACTAAATTTTAAAGTACCCAATTCCAGGCGGTCCGTATTCACCTCTCTCAGCTCAGCCTGTGGAGCAGATCTTTGCACACCTCCCCTAGTTTTGGGTGGTGGTGACTTCAAAAATCTATCCAATCGAGCCTGGGGGCTACCCCCTATCCCTCCTTTCGGCGAAGGCACCCCTCAAGATTTACGATACTTAGGCGCCATTTTGGGAGACCCCACAAGTATGCACTAAATGTGCAATTCCCCAGTATCAAATCTAGTATTTTTGCCAATCCAAGTAAGGTACAAAATGTTTTCCAATGCCAGTCCCACTGGTACTGCGGACCGGCCAAGGAAAAGACCAATGTTAACTGTAACGTCCAGACAGTCTATATCGTACTCAAAAGCACCTAAATGTCCCAAGTATAACCTATGTATACATATAAACAGATAAGCACACAGACTGAATACATGTGAGGAAAATACACATAAACTGGGACCATATAAACTGAGTACCTGGGGAGGAAATACCTATAAATACTGAAAGAAAAAAAAAAAAAAAACACTTGTCCAGCCGAGTGCATAAAAGTTTAAAACGTTCAGCTAAGTACATAAACACTACGGCGGTTTTCAGAAGATACGGTAGGAGCGTGCCAGCCGAGGACTGTGAGGCGTGTCCATACAAGCGAATATGTCCAACTCTTATGTGGTTTGAATCAAAGGTCAGGGCGAGCACTCAACACCTGGACCAAAGAAGTGATGAAATTTAAAAGTTTATTAAATCACAATGTAACACGTGTAAATTTCAGCCCTAAAATCTAAAATACATAGTATCAAAAACACACAGAAGGGATGAATAAATAATGACGATCACTGGTGGTCTGAGCAATTATACAGTAAACTTATATGAATATAGTCAATTTGTATGGATACATTCAGCCAGGATAGTTGTTGATAACCTAGCGCTTCTCTGTCCCATAAGCACTGAAATCAATCAGTAGGTATAATTGATAAATGGGCACTGTTCCGGCGCTAATGTGGCAATTAGGCAAGTGAATGAAACAGTTCCTGTTGTTTGTGTAGGCACGTGACTGAAGAGTGTCCTTAGATGCCGGTAATGTCCATTAAGTTGCCATACACTTTGGATGGTATGCCTCAGCGCATACAATGTGCAAAAATAATATTCCTACCTTCCTCTTGGTGGATCCCGAGGACGTCTCTGTGGACGTATGCGGTAGGTAAGCAGCAAGCCGTAAAGGATAGTTCCGGCGTCTGGATGGTGGCTCCTGTAATGCGCTATTCCCGGATCTCGCGGGATTTCGGACGAAGTATGTATCCTGGACGACACAAAGTGCTGCTTTACAGGTTATGCGCTCGGCGTCCTAGGAATCCAAATACTTCTGCTTATATTGATCTTTGCATGGCCATGCATATGATGCGGAGTTGTTTCTGTCACAGGTGTGCGGCCCTATAATACTGCTCCTATGTACTAGAATATAACTACTATAATACTGCCTCCTATGTACAAGAATATA
>NW_024401027.1:0-9671 GCF_905171765.1 Bufo bufo
AGCACCACAAATAGTGCATCGCAACCGTCTTAAGTTGTGTTTAAAAGGAGCTGTCCAAGAAGAAATTCCATCCACAGCGCAAGTGCCTGAAAAATCAGCTGATCCAGAAGAACCAATGCAGACAATTGGGAAACTGTTACTGGAATCAGATCCTCTACAGTGGTTCCTTATGCCGTGGCTAAACATTCCTGTATCCGCAAAGGCCAATACAGTTCCACTTCAGCCAGAAGAACTACCTCATGGAGGATCCTCAGAAACCACAGATGTACCCAGTTCTCTTGAACAAACGTCTATGGAGTCACTACAACTTCGGAGATCCGACCAGACTACTAAGGGACAGCCGCCTGCCCGTTACAGAGAATTTTTGCAGCCGCAGTCGAGAAGAAGACTTCCAGCCCTGCCTGTTCAACAGTAATTCCATTTCATTACAATTTAAAGCTACAGAGCCTGGGTGAGAGACTTATTACTTTGATCATTTCGCCTTACCCTAAGGACTCTCTAAAAACCTTCTTCTACCTGTTTTTGCAACATTTTTGCCCTGTGCCCGGAGATAGACTTTAACGTATCTGAGCCTCTGTGATGTTCCACTATTGACATTTTGCTCAGGGAACAGACTCATGCCCTGTGAGCCTCCTGTAAGATTTATTGTTGGATTTCACTATGGACTATCCTGGTTCTTACTGATCGCTGTGCCAGGTCAGTGCCCCAGATCACCAGTCTTGAAAGAAAAAAAAAAGGCCCCTTGTCACCCATATTATACTTTGATGTATTTCAATATTCCTGAATATATATATATATATATATATATATATATATATATATCCGTGCCTAACCTATTTCTCTTGCAGCTAAAAGAAGAGAATACAAGAATGGGGTTACGGTACTGTTCTTTATGCATGCATGCTTCTTTCTTTATATTTTTCAGGAGACTTCGTCATATCCTGAATGTGTCGAGGCCGACACATGTTAAACAAGGTGTATGCAGTGTCCCACTCGTGTACGTGGGTACTGCAAAGTTGTTATATTATATGTTGTATCATGCTGTATTGCACTTTTGTATAAAGATCCCTGTTAACAGGCTGTTAGGTGCATTACACATATTCCACCACTAGATGGGGATAGCATCACAGTATATATACCTCAGTTCAGGCCTAGTTTTGGAGGAGGAGGAGTAGTTGAAGGAGTGAGAGTGCAGTAGCTAGCTGTGTTAGTGGAAGTCAGCTCAAGTGAGAAGGAGTGGATAAAGTTACAAAGGACAATAGCCATTTTATCAGGCTTTAAGGACCTTTGGATTCAAGGTGAAGGATTTATTAGCTTCCGGCAGCCTCACCATTAATAAGCTGGAAAAAGGACCAGATTCAGGACTAAATACCTATGAGTACACAACGTCCTACCATAGCCTGAGATAGCCACATATATAGCCTGTTACCTGGATTTACAGTATTCAAGTTCCATATATATGAGAGACTGTTAATATCTGGATGTAAATTGCTGTCAAGACCCTGTTTACAGTAAAGTTCTTAGTTGGATTCAAACCCTGCCTCATTCTTCCATCTCCATACTACCACCACTCTCATCATTTTGCACCACCAAGGTGCTGGCATCACAATACTACCTAATTCAGGAGCCCAGCCGCACAAGCACCCAGAAAATCCAATCACCATCAAGGGCACCTCGATCACCACCTGGCTCGTATCCGCTGTAATAGAGCGTGTCCCGGAGAATTTGGTGCTGTTCTCCCCTTCACTGCAGCCCGGCCCAGGGAGCGTCAAAACTGTGAGAAAAAAACAAACTGTGATTATTCCTCGGTACACCGTCACCTCACAAGTTATCCCCCTGTGGCTGGTGTGTTGCACATGTTCACAATAGTGATGCTGCAACATGAACTATGCCATGCACAAAATCCAGACATCGTGGGTGGCATTAGCTTGTGTGAAAAAAATAAAATATATCACCAGTATAGCAGAAGCATTCTTGGGGCTGATTAAAAAAGAAGACAACACAAGGTGTATCAATTTTATTTTTTTATTTAATAGAAGATCAAACAGTTTAACAATTAAACAACATTATCCTGCCATCTCACTCTCCTCGCTTCAGAAACAAAATAGTCGGCGAAACTGTCCCTCATTCGGCCACGGCAAGGGTTGAACGGTACCCCAGATGTTGCAGCCTGGTGAGTGTGCAATCAACCTCTTGCGAGTCCAGGCGCAGTGGTTCCTCCGATAAAAGATAGTTATATAGAACTACACAAGCTTTAACTACATTGTCTATGGTTTCAATCTTCAGATTTATCGCTTTGGTGACAATACGCCACTTGGCAACTAAAATGCCAAAGGCGCACTCCACCAGTCGTCTAGCTTGTGTCAGTCTATAGTTAAACATGTGCTTTGTAGTATTCAAGTCATGGCTAGAGTATGGCTTGATGAGATTCTCACACATTTGGAACGCCTCGTCCCCTACTACCACAAATGGCAATGGAGGTCCATCATTACCTGGCAAAGGTCTTGGAGGTGGCAATCCAAAGTCCTTTGAATACAGGAGGCGTCCCATTGCTGAGTTTTTGAAGGCCATGGAGTCATTTGTCCGCCCATAAGCGCCAATGTCAACGGCGACAAACCGTTAATTAGTATCCGCAATGGCCATCAAGATTATAGAGAAATATTTTTTGCAGTTAAAGAATTCGGAGCCACTTCCGGAAGGTTTTACAATCCGTATATGTTTCCCATCCACAACTCCGACACAATTAGGGAATTGGCAGGTTTCCAGGAACTTGTCTGCAATCTGAAGCCACTGTTCTGTAGATGGATGTAGGATGTAATCCTCATGCAATACCTTCCACATGGCACGACAAGTATCGCGGACTATACTGGAGTTTGTCGAAATTCCCATCAGATACTGGTAATGCAGCGATGACAGACTTTTTCCCATAGCAAGAAAACGTAGAAAAAAAAAATATATATATATGCAGCTGTACAAAAAAAACATTAGGACAAAACTTACCTTATTGTTACCATTAGCCGATCTGCAGGAGAAATTGCCCTTCTGTAGTGGGTCATAACTCTCGACAGTCATGCGCATATAATTTAAAAAAATTTCGGGATGAGCACGAAGCTCCAAATACAGGGCAGAAAAAACACCTCTGGTCATCCGTTTGGAAGATGTCAAGTGGACCCAAAACCTGCGTCTTCTTTCCTGGGCATGTCTTCTCCATCTCGCTTTCAGGATTAGTAAGCTCAATTGCAGACGTACAGTATGTGTGCAGGCAACATGGTCGTCCCAAAACACAAAGAGCCCGAATGGAGGTTTCCTTGCTTAAATACACTGTAAAAGTGGGTGGACATTTTGAGACATGGCTCCTCCTTAAAAAACGGATCCACTAAACGGAAGTGAAAACGAAAACAAACGTGACGAACAGATCCGCTTTGCAGAAGGATCCGTTTGAACAGATCCATCTTAATGGGTTCCGTTCGCTTCCGTTTTGTCATTTGTGTGACGGATCCGTTTCCAACGCGAGTGTGAGAGTAGCCTTAGCCTTAAAATGGCTACAAAGGTGGACACAACCTCTACATTTTTAAAACGTAAATGTAATGTATTGAAATGACCACTGCATGTTATCAGTCTATAATACATAGTCCCATAGTAATCTGTTTACCAAAAACACACTTCAAGAATGGCAGCAACATGTGGTACAATATGTCTCACATAGCGCTATATAACTTACCTCACCAGTAGACATCTGGAAAAGATTTATTAGAGCTAGAGCAAATTACTATGGTAGAAATTACTATGATAAATGGCTGCAGGCCCTATATTAGGCATGTGAGGTATACATTCTTTCCAGCAGACAAGCAATAAACTGAATGCAAAAGAATAATTTGCAGCTGTAGGTGACAGAGTTGGATGCATCTGTCCAATGACTTAAAGGGAGTCTGTCACCGCCAAAATTGGTTTAAAAGTTTTTATGCAAATAAGGTCTTCAGTGCACCCTAGGAGGGACTGTTCCATCGTTTCACCAGTAACGCTGCCAAGAGCCTCCCTCCTCTTATTTTTGACAGTTTTGAACATGATGTTTTAACCCTTTCATGAGCAGGTGTGAAAAGGCCTTAACCGCCTCCGGACCGCCTAACGCAGGATCGCGTTCCGGAGGCGGCAGCTGCAGGCAGAGTCACGCATATACCCGTCATCTCGCGAGACGCGAGATTTCGCTCAAAGCCGGCCCGCGCATGCGTATCGCGGGCCGGCGAAAGTTAGAGGAGTATTTCATCATCAACCTGCCAGCCAATGATCGTCGCTGGCAGGTTGATGATTTTTTAAAAATCGAATCACAAGCCATCTAACACCTTATATTTATAAATATAAGGTGTTAAATGGATTCTCTGCTCCTCTGCTGGTCCTTTTGGTCGGTTGGTTCCAGCAGAGGAGCAGACATCAAAGTGAGTACACACCAAACACTTCACTTAGCCCCAGATCACCCCCCATCACCCCAATTAACCCCTTGATCACCCCTTGATCACCCCTGTCAATCACTAGTGAAAGGGAAAAAAGTGATCAGTGTAAACTGTCACTTTTTTTTCCCACTAGTATTGACTGTTAGGTTTAAGATAGTTTAGGTCCCTTGGTTAGGTAGTTAGCGATCGTTTAGCGCCCAGCCCACCGCACAGCAGTCACTTATTCGCTGATTAGCGTATCGCTAATCAGCATTTGTACTTTTATAATATCTGTAAGTGATCAAAACTGATCACAGTCAGATGTATAATAGTATTAGTGTCACCTTAGTTCGCCCTCCACCCAAAACGCAGTGTTTGCCCGATCAGGCCTGATCGGTCGCCCACACGTGCGTTCACCCACGCCCGCCCCGCCGCAGTGACAAAAAAATATATATTTTTTGATCACTGCGCAATCACTTTACAAGCGCTGCGGCGATAAAAAAATCTGTTTTGATATTTTTTATCAATCGCAGCGGCCTCCAGTATTTCGCTAGCCTCCCATTTGTAAGACAGGCTAGCTTTTTTTCTTGGGTAGTCTTAGGGAATACCCCTAAATTTAGTAGTCCAAATGTCAAACAGGGGGTATTCTTCTGAAGAGGCCTACAGGCTTCTGACCCAGTCGGATGAGGAATGGGAACCCTCATCTGACAAATCTAGCGGGTCAGAATATGAACCTGTAGAAAGCAGTGGCAGTCTGACCCAAAGTTCGGACGAGGAGGTTGAGGTCCCTGATACCACCAGGCGTACCCGGCCCCTTGTTGCTAGACCACAGGTTGCGCAGGATTACGTGGTGAGGCATACACCAGCAGCGAAGCCCTCCCTGGACCTAGTACCAGCACTGCCGTACAACATGGTGAAGTGGCGAGCACCAGAAGGGCAGTTGAAGCTGGTACGGTGGCACGTGCAATAGTTACCCCGTCGCAGCCACCGCACAGACAGGCCGTAGAGCCCCTAGAGTCCCTGAGGTGCTGGCAAACCCTGATTGGCAGTCCCCAACTTCAGCTGCACCATTAGTTCCCCCTTTCACCGCCCAGTCTGGAGTTCGGGTTGAGACAGCTCAGATCGGTTCGGCACTGGGATTTTTTGAGCTGTTCTTGACTGCGGAGCTCTTGGACATAGTCGTGGCAGAAACAAATCGGTATGCCACTCAATTTATAGCCGCCAACCCGGGAAGCTATTCTGCCCAGCCTTTCCGGTGGAAACCAGTCCAAGTTTCCGAATTACGTTTTTTTCAGGGCCTTCTCCTCAACATGGGTCTAACCAAAAAGCATGAATTGCGGTCATATTGGTCCACGAACCAAATTCATCACATGCCCATGTTCTCTGCTGCTATGTCCAGGGCACAATTTGAGGCCATCCTGCGTTTCCTGCACTTTAGCGACAACACCACCTCCCGTCCTAGAGGCCACCCAGCATTTGACCGGCTCCACAAAATTCGGCCCCTCATAGACCACTTCAACAACAAATTTGCAGATTTGTATACCCCTGAGCAAAACATCTGCGTAGACGAGTCCCTTATACATTTTACCGGGCTCCTTGGCTTCAAACAATACATCCCAAGCAAGCGCGCCCGGTATGGGGTCAAATTGTATAAGCTCTGTGAAAGAGCCACAGGCTATACCCACAAATTTTGGATCTATGAGGGTAAAGATCAGACCCTGGAGCCGGTCGGTTGCCCTGACTACCTGGGGAGCAGTGGGAAGACAGTCTGGGACTTGGTGTCACCCTTATTTGGCAAGGGGTACCATCTTTATGTGGACAATTTTTACACAAGTGTGCCCCTCTTCAGGCATTTGTTCCTAGAACAGATTGGCTGCTGTGGCACCGTGCGACCTAGTCGCGGGGCTTCCCGCAACGGCTCGTTACCACCCGTCTTGCAAGGGGGGAGAGGGCTGCCTTGTGTAATGAAGAACTGCTCGCGGTGAAATGGAGAGACAAGCGTGACGTTTACATGCTCTCCTCCATTCACGCAGACACGACAATACAAATTGAACGGGCAACCAGTGTCATTGAAAAGCCCCTCTCAGTCCACGACTATAATGCGCTCATGGGAGGGGTGGACTTCAATGACCAGATGTTGGCTCCCTATTTAGTTTCCCGACGCACCAGACGCTGGTATAAGAAGGTGTCTGTATAGTTGATTCAATTGGCGATGTACAATAGTTTTGTTCTCTACAGTAAGGCTGGGAGAACAGGAGCCTTCCTCAAATTTCAGGAAGAGATCATCGTGAACCTCCTGTATCCAGGAGGTTCCGTGGCCCCAACCACCAGTGTAGTGAGCCGTCTACACGAGCGACATTTCCCCAATGTCGTTGCTGGTACCTCAACCCAACCGTCACCCCGAAAAAGATGTTGTGTCTGTAGCAGGAGTGGAATAAGGCGTGACACCCGCTATTTCTGTCCTGACTGCCCTGACCACCCTGCCCTATGCTTAGGGGAGTGTTTCCAGAAGTACCACACACAGGTACACTTAGCATAGGGATTGCATCTCACAGGACAGGCACACAGGGCTATTAGGGCCCTTTCACTCACAGCTGCTGCAAACCTCTCCTTTCACCTGGGATAAAGTGCATAATGTACTTCGCCACATCTTTGGGCGATTTGCGCTTTGCACATTGTCCCATGGGGAAGGAGAGGTTTGTCCTATAAAGGTAAAAAAAAACAAAAAAAAAAACAAACACCGGTAAGCAAAAAAGTTAACGTTCTGTTCAAAAAGTTAAATAAAGTTTATATGTTCCGTTCAAATGTTATTATAAAGTTAATAAATTTATTGCGTTGCGGCCTGGTTTTTTCTTTTTTCTTTTGTTTTTTTTACCTTCCAGGTGGACCAACCGATCGACTAGCTGCAGCACTGATGTGCATTCTGACAGAAGCATTGCACTGCTGTCAGATTACACAAAAGTCGGTGTATGCGGCGCTGCAAGACGAGATTTCTCCTCTGCAGTAAAAGATACGTTTGCCGAGGCATATGAGCTGAGGAGGCGGCGGTGTTCATATACTTTGGCAAATACTTTGTATATAAAAAAATAAAATAAAAATCCCGGCAATGATTTATTCATCCACATCGATTGATGTGAATGGAGAAATCGGGTTTGCCGGGGCATACGGGCTAAGTGGGTATGGATGTTGGGCGGAGCTCCCATGTCCTGGCAGACGCCTTTCCCTCCTTTTTTTTTTTGGCAGAGATTTTTTCATCCACATTGATCGATGCGAATGAAGAAATCTGTGGCGTTCATTTTTTCTTTCAGCCCAGAGGCTGAACGAAAAAAAATAAATCTCATGCTCAATATAAGGAGAATAGCAGAAACTCCTAATGCTGGCCATACATGTAATGATTGCGGAGACCAGGGCAGTACAAACACCCTACAAATGACCCCATTTTGGAAAGAAGACACCCCAAGGTATTCGCTGAGGGGCATATTGAGTCCATGAAAGATTGAAATTTTTGTCCCAAGTTAGCGGAAAGGGAGACTTTGTGAGAAAAAACTAAAAAATATCAATTTCCGCTAACTTGTGGCAAAAACTTTTTTTTTCTATGAACTCGCCATGCCCCTCATTGAATACCTTGGGGTGTCTTCTTTCCAATATGGGGTCACATGTGGGGTATTTATACTGCCCTGGCATTTTAGGGGCCCTAAAGCGTGAGAAGAAGTCTGGGATCCAAATGTCTAAAAATGCCCTCAGAAAAGGAATTTGGGCCCCTTTGCGCATCTAGGCTGCAAAAAGTGTCACACATCTGGTATCGCCGTACTCAGGAGAAGTTGGGCAATGTGTTTTGGGGTGTAATTTTACATATACCCATGCTGGGTGAGATAAATATCTCGGCAAAAGACAACTTTTGCCATTTTTTTATACAAAGATGGCATTTGACCAAGATATTTCTCTCACCCAGCATGGGTATATGTAAAATGACACCCCAAAACACATTGCCCAACTTCTCCTGAGTACGGTGATACCAGATGTGTGACACTTTTTTGCAGCCTAGGTGGGCAAAGGGGCCCACATTCCAAAGAGCACCTTTAGGATTTCACCGGCCATTTTTATACTGCCCTGGCAATTTAGGGGCCCTAATGTGTGGGAAGTAGTTTGAAATCAAAATGTGTAAAAAATGACCTGTGAAATCCGAAAGGTGCTCTTTGGAATGTGGGCCCCTTTGCCCACCTAGGCTGCAAAAAATTGTCACACATCTGGCATTGCCATACTCAGGAGAAGTTGGGCAATGTATTTTGGGGTGTCATTTTACATATACCCATGCTGGGTGAGATAAATATCTCGGCAAAAGACAACTTTTCCCATTTTTTTATACAAAGTTGGCATTTGACTGAGTTATTTCTCTCACCCAGCATGGGTATATGTAAAATGACACCCCAAAACACATTGCCCAACTTCTCCTGAGTACGGCGATACCAGATGTGTGACACTTTTTTGCAGCCTAGGTGGGCAAAGGGGCCCACATTCCAAAGAGCACCTTTAGGATTTCACAGGTCATTTTTTACACATTTTGATTTCAAACTACTTCCCACACATTAGGGCCCCTAAATTGCCAGGGCAGTATAACTACCCCACAAGTGACCCCATTTTGGAAAGAAGACACCCCAAGGTATTTCGTGATGGGCATAGTGAGTTCATGGAAGTTTTTATTTTTTGTCACAAGTTAGTGGAATATGAGACTTTGTAAGAAAAAAAAAAAAACAATCATAATTTTCCGCTAACTTGTGACAAAAAATAAAAAGTTCTATGAACTCACTATGCCCATCAGCGAATACCTTAGGGTGTCTACTTTCCGAAATGGGGTCATTTGTGGGGTGTTTCTACTGTCTGGGCATTGAAGAACCTCAGGAAACATGACAGGTGCTCAGAAAGTCAGAGCTGCTTCAAAAAGCGGAAATTCACATTTTTGTACCATAGTTTGTAAACGCTATAGCTTTTACCCAAACCATTATTTTTTTACCCAAACATTTTTTTTTTATCAAAGACATGTAGAACAATAAATTTAGAGAAAAATTTATATATGGATGTAGTTTTTTTTGCAAAATTTTACAACTGAAAGTGAAAAATTTCATTTTTTTTCAAAAAAATCGCTAAATTTCGATTAATAACAAAAAAAGTAAAAATGTCAGCAGCAATGAAATACCACCAAATGAAAGCTCTATTAGTGAGAAGAAAAGGAGGTAAAATTCATTT
>NW_024401028.1:0-9656 GCF_905171765.1 Bufo bufo
TTTTTTTTTTTGAGTCTCTGCTTGGTTTGTAGTAATTTTTGGTGACAAATTTACAAAATGTCCCACACTCAATCCAGCTAAAGTGTAGCTCAGCCCACAAACCATCTGGATGCCTCTTAGTAAATGCAAACTGCCAGGCATGGCGCAAACCACCATAGTAATAGCGCAAATGCCCCCATTAGATAAGCTATCTAGACCTGCACCAGATCTATCAGTGGCTCAGGCTGGATGATAAATGGGGTTTATGGCTAGACAGAGATAGAATTTTACACAAGAACAGTGCTGCAATTGGGGCAAAACGGTGCATCATAGGCCCCACCCCTTTCCCGCTAAGCCCTGCACACCAATTTGCATCACTTTTTAGAAAGATTTTAGGAGCAGGTACATTAGTAAAGTTGGGCCTTTATGTTTCCATTTCTGACAATTTTCAAAATCTCTGCATGCTGTCAGTGAATGGAGCCATTATTGTTTCTGTCTAGAGCAGGGGTAGGTAACCTCCGGCACTCCAACTGTCGTGAAACTACAACTCCCAGCATGCATGCTTACTCTGCTCTACTCCAAACTCCATAGAAATGAATGGAGCATGCTGGGAATTGTAGTTTCACAGGAGCTGGAGTGCCGAAGGTTGCTGATCCCTGCTCTAGAGGATGAAAGTGATGCAAATGAGCTCTTAACAAGCTCTGCCTCTAATGCCAACAGATGTGAGGCAGCTATCCTTCACTGTAGTTCTGTAGCATTGTATTCATTCCCTGGAAGTTCAGGAGGAACATACAGTAGCTATATGTTCTTCACAGCCAGGAGAGTGTTTGTAACTGAGATGCAGCAGAAATGAGGGCTGACAACCTATAGAGCCTCATGGAAAAGCCCTTTAAACAATTACTGTCCTTTTATTCTTACAGAACCTCATTCAATTCCCACGGTTATCATTTGCTCCAAGCAATGAGATTCGCCATTGAAGAAATCAATAATTCCAGCTTTCTTCTCCCAAAATCACACTGGGGTACGAGCTGTATGACATCTGCTCAGATTCTGCCAACATATACGGGACACTGAAGATCCTCTCCCAGTGTACGACAAGCTATATAAAGATGACAAACAACTTTACCAACTATGATATGAAAGCCATTGCATTAGTTGGACCGTCCAGCAGTAGTTTTGCTTTTGTCACAGCAAGTATATTGGGCAAATTTCTTGTACCACAGGTAAGAGTCCTCTGGGACTACACAAGGGATCAGTCATAAAGTGAATTTATCACAAGTGGAATTTTTTACATAATTTCTGCAAAAAAAGTATCAAATGTTGCACATTATTTGATTAATTTTGCACATTTTTAAAGGGATTTTCCAGGGCTTAGATATTAATGACCTATCCATTTGATAGGTGAGGGGGCCGACACCCAGCACCCCCACCAATCAGCTGTCTCGGACAGCAGCACAGCCTGAGATCATCTAGGCTAAAGCAGCCGCCCAGCCTGGAGTCTAGGAAGTGCTGCCAGGCTGCAGGGACAGGAGGAGAACTATAGACCCCCCTGTCCCTGTGTAACTGTGCATGTCCCCCGGGGTTCTCAGTGCGATTTTTAGTTTCATTGTTCTGCTCCATTATAGGAGTAGAACCAGTGCTTGAAGTGGGCCGGAACGCGGCGGTACTCAGTACCGCCACTTCCAAAAATTGCCCTGGAGAGTACCAGCACCTCTCCGTGCGCCCAGTACGTGGGTTTCCGGTACCGGAGCGCAGCGGAGAGCTGGCAGTATCTCCTCCCTAATGTCGTTGGCTGGGCAGCTAGTGGAGGGGGGCGGGTCGTTGCAGAGTACGGCTCAGGCTGGCGCAGGCAGGGAGTTGACCTCACGTTAGGTGACGTCAACTCCTTCCCGCGCGCCTGTGACTGAGGAGCTATCAGTGCGGCGACCAGTGACTGGTCCTCCTTGGAGTCAGGAGTCGGACGGTGCAGCAAAGAACATCGACTTTGCTTTGGAATCCAACTTCTGAGAGTACTGGTGAGTGACAGGCACCCCCCCTCCCCCCACACACATTAGTTCCTCTCTGTACCAGTACCCCCCCCCCCCCCCCCCTGGCAGGGGGGTACTGGTACAGAGAGGAATTAATGTGTGTGATGAGGGGGGGGGGGGTCTGATGTGCAGGGGGGTACTGGTACAGAGAGGAACGAATGTGCGGTGGGGGGGGGGGGGGGGGGTACTGGTACATAGAGGAACTAATATATATGTGTCTGATGGGTGGGTCTGATGTGCAGGGGCCCCCTACACATCAGACCCCCCCATCACACACATATATATTAGTTCCTCTATGTACCAGGACCCCCCCCCCACCACCGCACATTCGTTCCTCTCTGTACCAGTACCCCCCTGCACATCAGACCCCCCCCCCCCCTCATCACACACTTTAGTTCCTCTCTTTACCAGTACCCCCCCCCCACCACCACCACACATTAGTGCCTCTCTGTACCAGTACCCCTCTGCACAACAGACCCCCCATCACACACATATATATTAGTTCCTCTATGTACCAGTACCCCCCCACCCCCCACCACCGCACATTCGTTCCTCTCTGAACCAGTACCCCCCTGCACATCAGCCCCCCCCCTCATCACACACACACACACATTAATTCCTCTCTGTACCAGTACCCCCCTGGCAGGGGGGTACTGGTACAGAGAGGAATTAATGTGTGTGTGTGTGATGAGTGGGGGGGGGGTCTGATGTGCAGGGGGGTACTGTACAGAGAGGAACGAATGTGCGGTGGTTGGGGGGGTACTGAACTGGTACATAGAGGAACTAATATATATGTGTGTAATGGGGGGGTCTGATGTGCAGGGGGGGGGGAGCACCGGCGCCTAATAGAGTACGGCACCTCTTTTGGCCCACTTAAAAGCACTGAGTAGAACACCAAAAATATGGGAAGCTGCGTTTCTGGCAAATGACGGAAACGAGCGCCACTTGACAGACCTCATTGACTATAATGGGATGTGATTTTCATTAGAAAACCCTTATTCTACCAGACAAAATAGCACAACACGCTGCACTATTCTGTCCTGGATTTTTAACATGGACTTCTGTTCAGGTCAATCAATCTCCCCCATCAATAAGAGAGCATACCTTGCTCTCTGATTGTCACCTATGGGGTGTCTTTTTTTCAGAAAATGGAGTGAGAAGATCAGTGTCTGCACCTAATTAGGGCGTTTATTGGTGCCACGTTTTACCAGCGTCAGGATCAGAGCATCAATAAAGTTTACTCTTTAGGGTCCATTCACACCGTCCGCAAAAGGGTCCGCACCCGTTCCGCAATTTTTGCGGAACGGGTGCGGACCCATTTATTCTCTATGGGCCGGACCTGAAGCGGAGAGCACACTATGTGCTCTCCGCTTCCGCATTTGCGGAGTGCGGCCCTGAACTTCCGGGTTTCGCCCCCGAACCTTCCGGTCCGCAGCTCCGCAAAAGATAGAACATGTCCTATCTTGTCGCAGCTGCGGACAAGAATAGTCATTTCTATAGCGGGTTGCCGGCCGGGTGTGTTACAATGTCCTTATCCTGTCCATACTGATTATTTAGCATAAAAAATTGAAGACCATTTCTCTAGCGATATCAGTTAAAAGCTACAGTAATAGAGAGGAATATCTAATAGATTTCTGACAGGCGGAAAAGGTTTACATCGGTGAGAAAACACGTTTTATCTCATTGACTTTCGCCATAAACGGTTTTGAATTCGTATTACAAGACCAGTATGACAAACCAGGGCAAACTGGCTCCAGTATAGGGGCTGCTAGGTTCAGGGCAGCACTGATATAGGTGTAAGGCATATAGTTTCCTTAGCTTTGTTATTCGTTACTTCTCCATGAGAGCTCAATTAATTAGTTACACCTGTTCACACATGAGCCCCTTTGCATCATTTTTAGCAGGAACAGGAAAAATTGTTTTAATAAAAAAAATAATGATCAAGCCATTGGTGTTAAATATCACTCTGAGTTAAGCCGCACTCCAAAACCAGATCCCCCTTTTTACCCATTTAAAATTGTCTGGCATTTTTTGTTGGGTAAGGTTTCATACCCTAGTCACAGGCTATGGTGTGGTGCCATGTTCCCTAAAATCAGGAACAGGCTGCCATTATGTTTCTGTAGTCGCTCTCTGCAGTTTTGCCACTGTGGCTGCTCTCCCCTGCTGCAGCAGCCTGTTCAGCAGGGCCCACTTTACTCTGACCCCCAGCATGAGAGCACATCATCTGGAATACACCACAAACGTACTAACAATGGTGCCTCCTGGTGCTCATTTAAAGGGCCCCCTCCTCTTTCTTCTGAGCAGGTGGGGCACTAGCCCCTGTCACTGCTCATAGCACGCATGCACGTAGCACTCCTTCAGTCTTCTGGATTGGAAATGAGCTAGCCAATCACCGCAACCATGTCATCATATAATTATGGTCCCCTTTGCAGTGGCAGCATTGCTGACATATGGTCCAAAGTATCAGGAGGGTGGTGCTGGAGTAAAAACACCATTCTTAAGGTGTCACCAATTTTAAGGTGGCTCTTATCACTACCTTTACAGGTGTACACTAGGATTAATCTGGATGATTGGTAACATCAATGGAAAAAATTACACGGAAAGACCTCAGAGTCTATGATATACTGTAAACACACAGAGTAGCGAGTGTGGCTCTGAAGTATTATACAGTCTGTGACTCAGGATCAGTACAGGATAAGTAATGTCATTTATGTACACAGTGACTACACTAGCAGAATAGTGTGTGCAGCTCTGAAGTATAATACAGGATGTAACTCAGGATCAACACAATATAAGTAATGTATGTATGTACACAGTGACTACACTAGCAGAATAGTGTGTGCAGCTCTGGGTTACAAAACAGGATATAGTTCAGAATCCATACAAGATCAGTAATGTAATGTATGTACACAGTGACTTCACCAGCAGAATAGTGAGTGCAGCTCTGGAGTTAATAAGGATGTGACTCAGATCAGTACAGGATAAGTTATATAATGCATGTACACAGTGACTGCACCAGCAGAATAGCGAGTGCTGCTCTGGAGTATAATACAGAATATAGCTCAGAATCAGTGCAGGATAAGTAATATAATGTTTGGACACTGCATGTAGATCCTCTGTATATGTGAACTATACATACATGCTTTAGCAGAATAACAATACACATTTCTCTTACCCTATTAATGTATATTTTGCAGATAAGTTACTCGGCCCTCCAATGAGTTGCTCAGCCGTAAGCAGATATACCCATCCTTCCTTCGCACGATTCCCAGCGACAAACTACAAGTGGAAGTCATCTTGAACTTGCTGGCAGAGATTTAAGTGGACATGGATCGCCATAGTGGGCAGTGATGATGTCTATGGCAGGCAGGGCTTACAAGACTTATATTATTTGGTAACAAACAATGGCATTTGTGTAGCTTACCAAGGGTTAATTCCATACAGCACAGACAGGACTAGTGTTAAAAAGATGATTGCTAACATAGTGCAGGCCCGGGTCCGATTTAACTGTGGTTTTCCTCTGCCTATTTCAATGCAGGATATTTTTTGAGGAAGTGGTTAATGCCAAAATGACGGATATGTCTGGATTGGCAGCGAGAGCTGGTCTGTGGACTCACAGATTGCTGGTCTGCCAAATATCCAGAGCATTGGCTCAATCCTGGGGGTGTCAGTGGGTCAGATCTATTTTCCAAAACTTGTAGACTTTGAGACTGAATATGTAAAATCAATAAAATCATTGGACTCAAGTCTCTATGGCTGCAATCAAGTGTGTCGGGACTGTCAGTCATTCAGTGTGCAGAACATGTCCATCCCCAGCCAGTTCGCTATGTCAGCTTCTTTTAATGTGTATTCTGCTGTCTACGCCCTGGCCCATGGCTTGCATGACTTACTGGATTGTAAATCTGGACGATGCAGAAATGAGACAGTTTATCCTTGGCAGGTAAGTGTCTATCCATAACTGTTTCACCCCTGAGATCTCCAGCAAAGTTGAGGGGAAGCGTTACAGCGCATTCAATGTTTAGCAGACACAGCGCCACCTTAATATGTAGGCTATATCTGGTATTGCACTTAGCCCAGCCACAGCAATCAGCAGCTCCTTAAAGTTTTCTTTTCACCTATAGAGGCTGCTGTAAAGTGGTACTGCATGTGGCCATTCACCAGATCCTCCTCAAGAGCGTGATCTAATGCTTGTTAGCAGATTTCTGCTTGGTTCATAAAGAGGGTCTTAAGCGGGAACCCCCCTCTATGACGTCCATACACCCTAACAGGTCAAAGGGATTGTTGAGTGAAAACAATCTCTTTAATGTGAAAAAAATGACCTATATTTCCAACTTGTACAGATCACAATGATGGCGAGGTGCAGTCGGAAGACACTCCACATACAGTAAATGTGCCTTCTATTTGTTTTTACTTCCCAGCTCTTGGAATATGTCAAGAAGGTGAATTTCACTCTCTACAATCAGTCCATATATTTTGACAGTAACGGGGACCCATCCACCGGCTATGACATAGTGATGTGGTCTTGGAATGAAGTTATCCCGTCCTTCAAGATCATTGGTTCATACAGTAAAGTTGCAGGAAGTCTTAAATTGAATGAAGAGCTTAAATGGCACACCAAGGATAACTCTGTAAGTCAATCTGTATGCTGCCAGGGGCATTCAGTATGCTGGAGGACCCTGAGCTTTGTACTGCCAGCATACTTGCAATAACTTAAAACCTGCTTCACAAATCATTTCCAGTAGTGGTCAATTGCTTGAAAAGCAATGACTCGGAAAGATGCCCTCAGTCACCCCTGGCCTTATATATCCTAGAGGCAGCCCATGCAGCTGCTTTGGGGCCCTTAGAGTAGTAGGCCTTCAGCTCAGGATGGTCCTTCAGCTCAGGATGGTTGTATCATAGTTCCCATTGGGTGGTAAAAATCTAAGAAAGATTCTACAGACAGAAAAAAACATTGGTAGAATAACAAACCAGTGTGTCCAACTGCACTTCTAGAAATAATGGAAAGAAGGTTGGGTTCAGTTTACCACTGGTTCCTTTATAACCTAGATATGGGCATATGGTGGTGTGAACTAGTGCGAGAAGGGAAGGTCCTATAGGGTCTCTTTTTGTTCAAAGCCTTTGTTAAGATCTTGAGTATAGACCATACAAGCAGTGATATGTCCTTCTTTCTTATTTTCTACAATCTCGTGGTCTCAGGGAACATTGTTTTCTCTATGAACCCTACTACTTGTCATGTAAGGCTCAAGGGATTGGGGTACCCTACACAAATAAAACTAACTGGAAGTTGCAAGATTTTAAGAAAATCTAGAATGGTAGAAGTCCAAAAGAGCAGCAGTATTTTCTTATCTCCTTCATGTATCTGGGTGACATTTCTTGTGTGTTTGACTGCAGGTTCCCGAATCAATTTGTTCAAAAGAATGTGCAACGGGAGAAAGACGAGTGCAGACTGCATCTCATTCTTGCTGTTTCGATTGTATCCCTTGCCCGAAAATGACATTTGTCAACCAAAGCGGTGAGATGTGGTATATTGTGCGGCTTCTAAATAATTCTCATACAATATTGGCCCATACGGGACTCCATATGGCAGAAGGCTTGCAGCAAAGTCATGCTTCAGATTCTTTCCATAGTCCATAGCCATACACAAATAAATTGACTTCTCATGACATTTGGGTCTGTCATGTTTGAAGGCTATATGTCTATTTAAATATCTTCTGATGTGAACAGGTTTCCCTCAGGCATAAAGTTACCCAAAGTTTGCCTCAACTATAAGGGTAGATTTTTGAAATGTAGTCAAACATTAGCCACCTGTACTATGTATCCTATACCATATATGTTGCTGGAGATACTTTGCATTCTCACTCTTTGCTACCTCTAGTTAACCAACAAACTTGACAGGAGATTCACTGATAGGTCTTTATAGGATTAACCCAGGAAAAATGGCCACCCTACTGGGTCATTACTGATCAATATGGCATACAGATTTCAGAATGTCCATTTGAGATAATGAGACACCTCAACCTCGACCTTCATCGAGTCCTAGTGTACCACTTGCCTTTGGTTATTATCCAACACCCTGCTTATATTGATTGTACTGTATATATACCATCAACGTGATGCCAATAATTTGTGTTTTACAGATCTCTATACCTGCCAGCCATGCGGATCCAGTCAGTGGTCACCCATGAGGAGTGAGATCTGCTACAATAGAACCTTACAATATCTTCCATGGACTGATCCATTGTCACTTGCCCTTCTGTCAACCGTTACTTTGTTGCTATTACTAATAGCCGCAATCACAGTTATATTCATTATGAACCTAAATACCCCAGTAGTGAAGTCAGCAGGAGGGAAGATGTGTTTGCTGATGTTATGGTCCCTGATGTGCTCCTGTTGCACCCTATATTGTTATTTCGGTAGGCCACAGGTGGTTACATGTATGGTACGACAACCCGTTTCTCTGTCAGCTTTACCATTTGCTTTTCTTGCATTGTAGTGCATTCCTTCCAGATAGTCTGTATTTTCAAAATGGCCACCCTTATGCCCAGAGTGTATGAAATGTGGGTAAAGAAGAATGGCTCGGATATCTTTATCGTGGTCAGTACTGCTGGTCAGATCCTGATTTGTGTCATCTGGATGGTGCTGAAGCCACCTTTACCCATTGAAGATTATGCCACGTTCCCTGAGCAGATCATACTGAAGTGCTCAGAGACGGTCTCTGTGGGCTCCGTGGCTCAGATTATTTACATCGGCCTCCTGAGTATGCTGTGCTTTACCTTCTGCTACATGGGGAAAGATTTACCAGATAATTACAATGAGGCAAAATGCATCTCATTCAGTTTATTGGTGTATTTCTTCTCCTGGATTGCATTCTTCACCACCTATATCATCTACCAGGGGAAGTACATAGTGGCCGTCAACGTTGCTGCTGTATTAGTCAGTGTGATGGGGATTGTTATCGGTTACTTTACTCCAAAATGCTACGTTATTCTCTTTAGACCAGAACTCAACACCACAGAGCATTTCCAGATGGCCATTCAGAACTACACAAAGAAACAGTCTGCTACTGACTAAGACGCTTGCTGTTTTTTCTGTTTTATATATTAACTATAGACAGGGTAGGATTATAGGGACTTCCACCTCCCACCCGTTTCCGACCTGCCCAGCATCTTCTAGTTACACACCTGGCAGTCACTACTTATATAGACAGTGTATACTCTGCTCACCTCTGGCTCCAGCCAGCGGTACCTGTGGAGATATCCATGCTCATCTGCTCCTCAGTGCTCTGAACTACCAGTCCTTGTCTGTCAACTTCCAAACGGACAGGTTCAAGTGCTCCTCTGCAGCTAAGGACTGGTCTCAGCAATGGCACGTGACCACTGAGACCAATGAATGGCTGGGGCAGGTGACCACTGATGAGACGTTACACTTCTGGTCCACAGGAGACCAGGAGCAGTAGGAATGGAACTTTTTTTCTTTATGCTAAATGCTTTCAGGGCCAAAACTAAAATTGGTTTGATGGTCATGTCTATAGGGGAACAGCTATGGCAACCTGGTAACAATAGTGTAATATCCCTTTAAGATTCTATGCCCATAAAAAACACCTAAACTAAATCTCAATTTTAATCTATGATTGTCTAAAATGTTTCAGGT
>NW_024401029.1:0-9551 GCF_905171765.1 Bufo bufo
CCCCCCCCCCCCTACCTCCTCAGTACAGGCAGTTCCTCCCTGTGGTGTATACGGTATATACTGCTCATCATCCCCCCCCCCTCAGTACAGGCAGTTCCGCCCTGTGGTGTATACGGTATATACTGCTCCCCCCCCCCCCACCTCCTCAGTACAGGCAGTTCCGCCCTGTGGTGTATACGGTATATACTGCTCCCCCCCCCCCACACCTCCTCAGTACAGGCAGTTCCGCCCTGTGGTGTATACGGTATATACTGCTCACCCCCCCCCCCCCACCTGCTCAGTACAGGCAGTTCCGCCCTGTGGTGTATACGGTATATACTGCTCATCCCCCCCCCCCCACCTCCTCAGTACAGGCAGTTCCTCCCTGTGGTGTATACGGTATATACTGCTCCCCCCCCCCCCCACCTCCTCAGTACAGGCAGTTCCGCCCTGTGGTGTATACGGTATATACTGCTCCCCCCCCCCCCACACCTCCTCAGTACAGGCAGTTCCGCCCTGTGGTGTATACGGTATATACTGCTCACCCCCCCCCCCCCACCTGCTCAGTACAGGCAGTTCCGCCCTGTGGTGTATACGGTATATACTGCTCACCCCCCCCCCCCCTACCTCCTCAGTACAGGCAGTTCCTCCCTGTGGTGTATACGGTATATACTGCTCCCCCCCCCCCCACCTCCTCAGTACAGGCAGTTCCGCCCTGTGGTGTATACGGTATATACTGCTCATCCCCCCCCCTCAGTACAGGCAGTTCCGCCCTGTGGTGTATACGGTATATACTGCTCATCCCCCCTCCTCAGTACAGGCAGTTCCGCCCTGTGGTGTATACGGTATATACTGCTCATCCCCCCCCCCCCCCTACCTCCTCAGTACAGGCAGTTCCTCCCTGTGGTGTATACGGTATATACTGCTCATCACCCCCCCCCCCCCCCCCTCAGTACAGGCAGTTCATCCCTGTGGTGTATACGGTATATACTGCTCCCCCCCCCCACCTCCTCAGTACAGGCAGTTCCGCCCTGTGGTGTATACGGTATATACGGCTCTTCCTGCTCATGACTGAATTGCAAGGATCATTTCTGTCTTTCAGAGTTTTTGCACCTAAATGTGCCTCGTGCAGCCAGCCGATCCTCCCAGCGCAGGTAATGTCCGCACCCCCAATGCGTCATCATATTATAAAGGACACATTTACCTTAATTATTTCTAAGATCTCCACTTGCTGTCAGTGACAACGTTCAGGCTGTAATACTCTGAGCCTCATGCATGTGTATTTTGCGATCCACAAACCGCACGAATACCGCCCGGGCTCATCCTGCACCTTCCTTGGTGCCCATTATAAAAATTCTGATTGTACACAAAGCGCACAAGAATTAGGACGTGTTCTGTAATCCGTGGACAGCGTATGAATGACATCCCTTATCTGCATTTTTTGCGGCCCCCGTAGAAATTAAAGGGGTCGCGTCTGAACCACAAAAAATGTGAATCAGATGCAGAGCAAAAATCCAGTGGTGTGAATGAGGCCTGACAATGTATCAGTCTGGACGATCCCGTGTGCCGCACAGATCTGCCCGTCCTGGTAACTGGTTACAATGTATCAGTCTGGACCATCCCGTGTGCCGCACAGATCTCCCCGTCCTGATAACTGGTTACAATGTATCAGTCTGGACGATCCCGTGTGCCGCACAGATCTCCCCGTCCTGGTAACTGGTTACAATGTATCAGTCTGGACGATCCCGTGTGCCGCACAGATCTCCCCGTCCTGGTAACTGGTTACAATGTATCAGTCTGGACGATCCCGTGTGCCGCACAGATCTCCCCGTCCTGGTAACTGGTTACAATGTATCAGTCTGGACCATCCCGTGTGCCGCACAGATCTCCCCGTCCTGGTAACTGGTTACAATGTATCAGTCTGGACGATCCCGTGTGCCGCACAGATCTCCCCGTCCTGGTAACTGGTTACAATGTATCAGTCTGGACGATCCCGTGTGCCGCACAGATCTCCCCGTCCTGATAACTGGTTACAATGTATCAGTCTGGACGATCCCGTGTGCCGCACAGATCTCCCCGTCCTGGTAACTGGTTACAATGTATCAGTCTGGACGATCCCGTGTGCCGCACAGATCTCCCCGTCCTGGTAACTGGTTACAATGTATCAGTCTGGACGATCCCGTGTGCCGCACAGATCTGCCCGTCCTGATAACTGGTTACAATGTATCAGTCTGGAGGCAGGCTGTTTACTGCACAGAGGATTGGATACATTGTAACAAACCCTCAGCTGTGTGAGCAGGACATGGTCAAGGTGGCTTTTGGGGCCGGACTGGGACACAAACCAGCCCATATATCCTCACTGTTCACCCAGTTTCTCCCTTCTTCTCCAGGGCTCGGAGGAAACGATCCGAGTGGTTTCCATGGATAAAGACTACCACGTGGAGTGCTATCACTGTGAGGTAGGTCCCCGCGCCACGTCTGATATATACACGACTGGGGGGGGTGGAGCCAGGAGCCACTTACTACACACCACGTACACTGATCCATGCCTCATTAAAGGGCCAGTACCGACCTCTGTAGATACTGGTTCAACCTGTACAGACCTGTTACAATGTATCAGTGTAGGTAAAGTCCAGGGCGTTCAGATTGTCAACTCTGATACACTGTAACAAACCCTCAACCTTTGAAGTATTAGGTCAAGATGGTTTCTCAGTCTGTCAGTGGCAAGCAGAGATCTTGACAGTGGTCTAATAGGAAGCTGGATTGGGGGGGGGGGGGGGCGCGTGCATGCACAGGGTCTGCTCACATTGTGTTTTATATTCCTCGTGTCACGGTTTATTACGTGTACTGACGGTTGTCACGTCTCTCTTGCGCAGGACTGTCACCTCCAGCTGAACGATGAGGATGGTCACCGCTGTTACCCGCTGCAGGGTCACCTCCTGTGCCACGGCTGCCACATCAGGCGCATCAGCACGAACATTCCTCCCCCGCACCAGGCCAGTTACCCCATGCATGTCACCGAGCTGTGAGCACCCGCTGCGGGTGTCCTGTGTACAGATACGAGGGGGCGGAGCCTGTGTCGACCATACATTTCTACCGACAGCCGGAGACCGCTTCTGCCCCATGTTATTTATTGGCCGGTGCTCGGCCCCGGGGCCCTAGAACGCGGCTCTCCAGTAGTGAGAATTAGCACTTAACCTGTATTAACCCGAATGCCGACACTTCATTCCGGGGTCGGAGGAACGTGCTGAGCCGCCATCCCTCATGTACCGATCGGTTCTGAGATTCTTCTTCTGCGCTGATTTAGGACCGTTTTCACGGAGGGATTTCTATGCCGCCGTTAAAAGCTCATCTGCAGCGTGACACCCTGACAGACGCAGCCATCATGGCGAGAAACCTACAAGACGTGACGACATCTAAACTACATGGAGTCTCCTGAACACCAGTGTTCTCATTCACTGACTGTAAGCAGAGATCTTGCGAGTGGTGAGGAAACAAAGCGCCCATTCAGCAGAACGGTACCTTGTTACCATGACAACCGGTGCACTCCGATTGGTTATTGTGGTAATGGGGGCGGTTCACGCCGCCAAAAGTCTGAGAACATTTCGCTCCATGATGAAGAAACGTAATAAACACTGGACCCACGGCGGCCGCCATTGTGTCGTCAAGACAACCGAGCGTCTGGGACCCCCCATCCTCCATGGTCAGGGACTGGTTACGATAGCTTTGTAGAGCTCTTCTGCCAGGGGGCGCCCCAGTCTGACTGGAGGAGGAGTTAACCCCGTGTCGCCCCATCCTCACAAGGAAAGACTTTTGCAGCCGTTATACATTTCCAAGATCTATGCTCTCGGCCGCCATGGCTGAACAGTCACATGACCGGGGGTATAAATATGGCAGAACAGCGTCAAAGCCCGCACCCGGGTCATTTATTTATTTGCTTACTATGGATCTTGCCACCGGAGCTTACGATCTATTGAGGTCCCCGACACTGGAATGAACACTAGAAGCGTGCGATCACTGTGCGGACTGCGCTGCGGACTACTCTGTATATATGAGATAGATGTGAATGTTTCCATGTTGTACCAGCTCAGTGCCTTAGTCCCCGCCGGCTGCCGACCCCAAATTCCTTTACTCGATGGCGCCCCGCGCCTAGACAGGACTCTCATCATTGCGCTGCCGGATTAAAGGAATTTCCTGCTATGGTTGTAAGTGGTGTCTGCGCTTCCGTGCTGAGCCCCATAAAACGTCCTAGGTGTGACTGTTCGCAGGGGCGATTTTGGTACACTCGTCTCTGAAGTATACTGCAACTAGAACCAGATTTGAGAGAATGGCTGCCAAGGCGTCTGCAAGCTGCCGGTCGGCTCGATAAAGATGGCAGCTGCTGGGGTGATCCTCTGGTGCTGTGCGGCGACTGCTCACATCGCGATGCTGCTGCTGCAGCAGCCCGACAGTCGCGGGAAGGACGGACCTGGGGGATTTCCTCCGCCTGTCGGGCTGCGACATCTCGCGGGTCACAGCTCCGCTCCATTCACTTTCACCAGGTGCAGTGTAGTCCCTGCCTTATCCTGCAGGGGGCAGCTCTGGGGAGGTGGGTGCGGCCACATGGCGGTTGTGGAGTCACTTTCCCAGTCATCAGTCTGTGTACCTCGGTTACTACGTTGCAGCAAGATGCCACCTGCTCCTCAATAGTTAATTGCGGATCTCGGAACGCCGGCGTCTCAGTATTTAACCCCGCGGGCTGCGTCCTGAACGGTTCTACTGTAACTAATGTCTTAACTGTAGAATATAAGTGACTTAAATTAAGTTTTTCCTTTAAGAAATTATTTTCATTTTCTTTGAGAGAATATAGTTTTTGCGTTTATTATCGGACCAGCGGAGTAGGAGCTGCCGCCCCCCCGCATGTCGCCGTCCGGCGCGGGCACAGCCAGCGGGATTAGCTATTTTTGTATGAACGGGCGCTGCGGTTTGGTAGTTCCCCGCCTCTAGGGCCATCGTGGTTATTTTTATTATTCTCCGTGTTTGATTCTCTTGATTGTTTAAGAAATAATAAAAATAAAAAAAAGAATAAAAAAAAAAAAGGGGGAAATGTAGATTTATTTATGGGCGGAGCCATACTGATATAAGTTATTTAATGTTAAAGCAGCGCCTCATTAAACCCTAGTTGTTATAATCTGCTTTTTACAATAAACACTTTTTTGTAGTTTATGTTGTTACTGGTATTATTGTGAGGGCGTGAAGTACTGTACTACCAGCAGCAACCACCGGGGGCGCTGCTCCCAGCATTCCCACCTATCAGATCTCAACATCACATCCTCAGCGCTGTGCCCAGTGACAGATGGAGCCTCATCATCACCACGCGGCTCCTCCGCACCGACAGACGCTCCCCCGATCCTCCGTAGAAAATGTTCTTCGTCCACAGGAAGAAGCCGCTAATTACTGTCCTCATAACAGCAGATTTCTGAAGCCCCTCGTCAGCAGCACCGCCGCCGAAATCTGCTGTAAGAGAACTGCGGAAATATCAGAGAAAAACCATAAAATATACAACCTGAGGACAGGAGCCATATTACCAGCTGTACATATATAATTATATACAGGAGATGCCCAGGTTATACCAGCTGTACATATATAATTATATACAGGAGATACCCAGGTTATACCAGCTGTACATATATAATTATATACAGGAGATGCCCAGGTTATACCAGCTGTACATATATAATTATATACAGGAGATGCCCAGGTTATACCAGCTGTACATATATAATTATATACAGGAGATGCCCAGGTTATACCAGCTGTACATATATAATTATATACAGGAGATGCCCAGGTTATACCAGCTGTACATATAATTATATACAGGAGATGCCCAGGTTATACCAGCATGGTCCATATCACTATATACAGGAAGATGTATAACTTATACCAGCTGTACATATATAATTATATACAGGAGATGCCCGGGTTATACCAGCTGTACATATATAATTATATACAGGAGATGCCCAGGTTATACCAGCTGTACATATATAATTATATACAGGAGATGCCCAGGTTATACCAGCTGTACATATATAATTATATACAGGAGATGCCCAGGTTATACCAGCATGGTCCATATCACTATATACAGGAAGATGTATAACTTATACCAGCTGTACATATATAATTATATACAGGAGATGCCCGGGTTATACCAGCTGTACATATATAATTATATACAGGAGATGCCCAGGTTATACCAGCTGTACATATATAATTATATACAGGAGATGCCCAGGTTATACCAGCATGGTCCATATCACTATATACAGGAAGATGTATAACTTATACCAGCTGTACATATATAATTATATACAGGAGATGCCCGGGTTATACCAGCTGTACATATATAATTGTATACAGGAGATGCCCGGGTTATACCAGCTGTACATATATAATTATATACAGGAGATTCCCGGGTTATACCAGCTGTACATATATAATTATATACAGGAGATGCCCAGGTTATACCAGCATGGTCCATATCACTATATACAGGAAGATGTATAACTTATACCAGCTGTACATATATAATTATATACAGGAGATGCCCGGGTTATACCAGCTGTACATATATAGTTATATACAGGAGATACCCAGGTTATACCAGCTGTACATATATAATTATATACAGGAGATGCCCAGGTTATACCAGCTGTACATATATAATTATATACAGGAGATGCCCAGGTTATACCAGCTGTACATATATAATTATATACAGGAGATGCCCGGGTTATACCAGCTGTACATATATAATTATATACAGGAGATGCCCAGGTTATACCAGCTGTACATATATAATTATATACAGGAGATGCCCAGGTTATACCAGCTGTACATATATAATTATATACAGGAGATGCCCGGGTTATACCAGCTGTACATATATAATTGTATACAGGAGATGCCTGGGTTATACCAGCTGTACATATATAATTATATACAGGAGATGCCCGGGTTATACCAGCTGTACATATATAATCATATACAGGAGATGCCCAGGTTATACCAGCTGTACATATATAATCATATACAGGAGATGCCCAGGTTATACCAGCTGTACATATATAATTATATACAGGAGATGCCCGGGTTATACCAGCTGTACATATATAATTATATACAGGAGATGCCCGGGTTATACCAGCTGTACATATATAATTATATACAGGAGATGCCAGGGTTATACCAGCTGTACATATATAATTATATACAGGAGATGCCCAGGTTATACCAGCTGTACATATATAATTATATACAGGAGATGCCCAGGTTATACCAGCATGGTCCATATCACTATATACAGGAAGATGTATAACTTATACCAGCTGTACATATATAATTATATACAGGAGATGCCCAGGTTATGCCAGCTGTACATATATAATTATATACAGGAGATGCCCAGGTTATACCAGCTGTACATATATAATTATATACAGGAGATGCCCAGGTTATACCAGCTGTATATATATAATTATATACAGGAGATGCCCAGGTTATACCAGCTGTACATATATAATTATATACAGGAGATGCCCGGGTTATACCGGCTGTACATATATAATTATATACAGGAGATGCCCAGGTTATGCCAGCTGTACATATATAATTATATACAGGAGATGCCCAGGTTATACCAGCTGTACATATATAATTATATACAGGAGATGCCCGGGTTATACCAGCTGTACATATATAATTATATACAGGAGATGCCCGGGTTATACCAGCTGTACATATATAATTATATACAGGAGATGCCAGGGTTATACCAGCTGTACATATATAGTTATATACAGGAGATGCCCGGGTTATACCAGCTGTACATATATAATTATATACAGGAGATGCCCAGGTTATACCAGCTGTACATATATAATTATATACAGGAGATGCCCAGGTTATACCAGCTGTACATATATAATTATATACAGGAGATGCCCAGGTTATACCAGCATGGTCCATATCACTATATACAGGAAGATGTATAACTTATACCAGCTGTACATATATAATTATATACAGGAGATGCCCAGGTTATGCCAGCTGTACATATATAATTATATACAGGAGATGCCCAGGTTATACCAGCTGTACATATATAATTATATACAGGAGATACCCAGGTTATACCAGCTGTACATATATAATTATATACAGGAGATGCCCAGGTTATACCAGCTGTACATATATAATTATATACAGGAGATGCCCAGGTTATACCAGCTGTATATATATAATTATATACAGGAGATGCCCAGGTTATACCAGCTGTACATATATAATTATATACAGGAGATGCCCGGGTTATACCGGCTGTACATATATAATTATATACAGGAGATGCCCAGGTTATGCCAGCTGTACATATATAATTATATACAGGAGATGCCCAGGTTATACCAGCTGTACATATATAATTATATACAGGAGATGCCCAGGTTATACCAGCTGTACATATATAATTATATACAGGAGATACCCAGGTTATACCAGCTGTACATATATAATTATATACAGGAGATGCCCAGGTTATACCAGCTGTACATATATAATTATATACAGGAGATGCCCAGGTTATACCAGCTGTACATATATAATTATATACAGGAGATGCCCAGGTTATACCAGCTGTACATATATAATTATATACAGGAGATGCCCGGGTTATACCAGCTGTACATATATAATTATATGCAGGAGATGCCCAGGTTATACCAGCTGTACATATATAATTATATGCAGGAGATGCCCAGGTTATACCAGCTGTACATATATAATTATATACAGGAGATGACCAGGTTATACCAGCTGTACATATATAATTATATACAGGAGATGCCCGGGTTATACCAGCTGTACATATATAATTATATACAGGAGATGCCCGGGTTATACCAGCTGTACATATATAATTATATACAGGAGATGCCCAGGTTATACCAGCTGTACCTATATAATTATATACAGGAGATACCCGGGTTATACCAGCTGTACATATATAATTATAGAGAGGCCAGTGGTGTAATAATCTGCAGGATCTATCACTATGTATCTGTCAGTAGATGGAGAGGGCAGAGCGATGTTCTGCAGATCTCCGGAGGTGAGTGATACTCTGCAGTAGTACACGGTCCTGTATTCGGACAACTTGCACGCTGACGATTAATATAATGCAGCCGTTTCCTTGACGATTTTAAGATTTGTCGCCACAGGAAACGCACATTTAATCCTTGACTATTCAGGCAGCGCGTGGCGGGATCCCTTTCTCCGAGCGCCACCGCTCAGCGCCGCGTTCTATTAAGTGCAGCCATGTCTCTGGTTGCCAGGAAACCTTTCCTTCCTGGTATCTCCGCCCCTTTTATTACAATATGAAATATTAACCGTGTCCGAACCGGCGCGCAGGCAACATTCTTCAAGGATCCAGCAGTTTCAGTGAGGACGGAGCGGCGCCATGTAGCGGCAGAACGCGGCCACATCGCATGGTATAGAAATGGACGGATACAACTGCAGAACCAAACTAATTC